>NC_091094.1:9546190-9846428 GCF_024713975.1 Paralichthys olivaceus
CCCAGGCAAATGGACAAACAAGCCGCCTTTGCTTCTTTCTTAAGAGGTATATTATCAAAACTCCCTGCAACATTGCCACCTTTGTTGTGGTCAGAAATTCTCAACTCTGTGCTGCACTCTATTTTTTACATTACTTCACCACCATGACAACGTATTACGCATGGAAGTATGTGGGTAGTGATAGCTATATCTCTTTTTCTTATGAAAATACATAGCCATGTTAAAATGAAAAAAAAATGTACCATGGCCTGTCTCACACTGACCATATGATTGGAATAAATGTGGAAGCAAACACTAATGACACCTAATGCCTCATTCCAAGTCCAACAGTCTCTGCATTTGGGCAGCCATGTAGTCTCTTTCACAGGACAGTAAGAGAAGACATTAAAGGGCTTAGTACAAAGGCAGAGAACAGGGAGGAGCTGAGCAAGGATCAGTGGCCAGAGATATCACAGATAAACCATTCGTGAGCAGTTACCTGTGGTGCTTCAGTCACTACACGCAGCATATAACTCAGTTAATGCTATTAGGAAACACTAGGAACATTTTTTTACCTCCACCAAGGAGGTAATGTTTTTACCCCTGTCCGTTTGTTTCTTCGTTTGTTTGTACCACACGGTTGTCCCCGAAACTTAGTGGAAGGATGTGGTCTGGATCAGGTAACAACCCATTAAATTATGGTGCGTATCCGAATCAGGGGGTGGATGGTATTTTTTTTCTTTAACATCATGGGCAATTTTAACATATTCACCCTTTTCCAGGGAATAATTCATGGATCTTGATTTTAAAAATCTTGCAAATTTAGGGAACTGATATCTTAACATAATATTTATATAAAACTTGTCTAAACAAGGTTACAAAGTGCTTCACACAAAAGTATCTATGAGTGTGTGAAATGTTCAGGGGTTTAAATTTAAGGGACTGTTGGGCCTTGGCAGAAGTATGTGCTCTACTAAGTGCAAACGTTCAAACAGGTCAAAAAATTCTTTACTAAATAAGATTGTTTGGAAATAACTAGTTTCTTAATTGACATTGGATCAGGCATGGGTTCAATGAAACCTATTTATTTATTAAATCAGGCTTCTCGTCCTACAAGTAATAATTCTACCTGAAAAAATACAAAACAGATGCTTTGTCAAGCCCTGCTGGAATCCTATGATCTAATGGTGAATTTCAACATGTGACAAATTCTGTTTTCTTTCCCTTTGAACTGTCATGCGAAAACCCTCCAGGTTTGCAGCAATGAGTCCGAAGTCACTCAGGCACCTATATCCAATCGGAGGCCAGACTTACTGCGAAGCAATCCGTCACCTCCCTCCTTTCTGATCAATAATTTACATCAAAAGCTAGCAATGAATGATAGATATGGAAGCAGAACATTGAAAAGTGGTGAAAACATCAAGAGATTCGAAGCTCAGAAAACAAAGAGACCGGGGGAAATAAGAGGGACAAATAAAGATAGAGACATGGAGATACAGGAGTGGTTAAGAGAAGAGAGAGATAGGAGCAGCAGCAACAGCATAGTGCTTGGTGCTCTGGCAGAGATCTATAAATAGCTCTTCAAATCTCTCTAGAAAAAGCCACTCTTCTGCTTCTGCAGCTGCAAACAGAGATTCAGAGACAGAGGCAGATATGGATACCTGGCTGACAAATAAACGCACAGATCATGTCTTGCTGGATAATAGCTGACTATTTCAATTTTATCTGCCTGTAAAATATAGTCAAACCACCGTCACCATTTTGGTTTGTATGAATGCTTAATCATATGATATAAATAGAGTCATAGCAATTAGATGTAAAAATCACACAGGTGTATAAAGAATGAAGAAAGTTATTCATGCACCCTGCAAAAAATAATTATGAAATATCAAACGTTCTTCTACTAGTTGAATTTGATATGTTCTATAATGTCAAGATTAAAAGTTACAGGATATAAAGGAGATACAGCTAGGATACTACATCTTTCTCATTGCTGCCCTTAGCAACAGCAGACTGTTGATTCAATGACTCACCTCCATGAGATCTTACTGTAGATAAGCCTTTTCTCAATGATACTGTGCGTGCACCAGTAAGTCGACTTAGTATTATTTAAACATAGGTGCCCAATCTACAACTGCAGAGAAATAAGTTATAATAGGGTCAAATTGTGTAAATAAAGATGGAGTACTCCATTACTTACTAAAACTGAAAATGTTCAGTAGGGGTACCCCCTTAACGTATCCTTGATCTCACAGAGAACAGTCAACAAAAATACCATGCCTGTCATTTGCCAATTTGTTTGACATCTCATGCCTGTGAATATTTAAGTTTTCAGACACACATGCAGTTTTCCCAGAGCAGATGTTTGAATCGCGGCCCTGACAATCTGTGCTGTGATCCCACCTTGTTTGGCTCAACTGTCTATTTTCAGTCCAAGTGTCAAAAAGAACCGCTAAAGCCAAGAAGGAGTGGTGACCATCCATTACATTTATGTAGACAAATCCTAGTATGTAAGTGAATCCTCTTCAGCCGAGTATTTTAGAAACTATGGATTAGAATACAGAATGAGTAAGAGGCGTGTTTCTCCTTCAGTTTTGATAAATTATAGAACATTAGCCATATAGCCTCACTGAGGGAAGGCCGACCAAGATCGATATTAGCTCAGTTTGGAGGATGGCAAAGGAAAATTTTGAATGTATTAAAACACAATGCAGCTTAAACTTTAATTGAACAGTGCTCTTAACACAGCCTAGGAGTGTAGTGTAATTAATTTTTGACACATTTTAAAAATCTTAGATTCAAACTCATAACCCAACGACATTGAATCAATATTACAAAATACAGACCCGTCCAGATATTGGTTTTTACACCTACACTTTGCTGTTATTTCTTATCATCAGTACACACACATATGTCCTATAACTATAACACCTTGTTGTCACCAGCTGAATGAAGGGGGGTGCTGTAAGAACGATTGCAATGGCCAGCTACAAACAATTTCCAATCACTTCATTCAGATTCAACCCATATAATCAATTAATCCCCGATCACCGGAGACAGGCATTCATTCCCCGAGTTACCCTCGTTCCGTCTCAGTTAAGATTAGAAGGATAATTTGGGAACATGGCCATTCTCGAATCAGGCATGGAGATCGCGGACTTTAAAGATGGTGCTTAACGTTACATTCCAACTAAAACATCACGAATCATCGATATCACATCGTCTCAAGTCATCGTGGAGGTTCAGCTCACCGTTTCGCTGGCCGTGGGTCTGGGTCTCCGGGTGAAAGAATCCCTCCAGGTCTATCTGTGGGGGAACATATGGAAGTGCGGTCAGAGCCGTGGCTGTGCAGTTGACTGAAAATATTAGCCTCGCTTACACGCTAACAATAGCTAGCTCAAGGCTTTAGCTCACTTCCCCCGGCGAGTATAATTAGCCACCTACAGCACCTAGCCTGGCTAGTGTTAACCCGCTAGCTAGCGCTTTCCTTCCAGTGTGTGCTAGCTAACTCACGCCAACAAAACCCGGAATTCGCAACACAACTAGCAAGCCAACAAAGCAGCGTATGTTCACACTGAAGCCAACCTTGGTATAAATCCCCACCGACGCTGTCAGGTCTTGAAATATAGCAGGTGCTAGCTAGGGGCAGCTAGCTCTGCGAATGACTTACCGATGCTAATGTAAATGGTGCTGCTAGCTTGACTTGGTTCACTGCGACCCCGACTGTCAAAATAGCGCCGCGTGAGGGGAGAGCGCTGAAGAGCCGTGGAGCGAGTCTGTCAGAGAGAGAGTGTGTGTCTGAGTGTGTGTCTGTGTGTGTGAGGGTAACACAGCTGAGTGACAACAACCGAGCGGACAAACAATAAGAGCACACAACTGAAAGGAAAAAAAGAAACAAAACGCTTCTCGCCTCCGACTTGTGTGAGTATCACGGCGTCACTTTTTTTTTTTTTTTCTTTACCCCCCCCCCCCCTCCTTCAGCGACAGTTTACGTCAGCGACGTACTTCTCAGGCGTAAGGAGACGTTCAGGATACTTGTTTACACACCGTCAAACTATCACTGACATTATGAAGGTGTGTCCCCCAAGATGCCAAAGATATTATATATATGTCTCCACTGGTGGAACAAATAGGTGCTTGTTCGTGAGGTGTTCCATATGTTACTGGAGGAGCCTACTTCCAATGTAGCCCACTTTGTAGGGTGCTTCACTCCACTAGACTTTTGACGATCACCACTTTTAGTGGCCACAAGTTACTGTGATTTTACTGATAAAACATGTGATCACTTCATTAAATATGATGCATTAAGTTACACGTGATTAACATGAAGGCACACTGTGCTAATAACAATAATTAAAGGTCCAATGTGTAAGATTTACGTGAAGGGGATCTATTAGCAGAAACTGCATATAAAACAATCCCAGTGATGATTTCACTTGTGTGTTTCATCTTAATTCTACGAATTGTTGTTGTTTTCTTTATCCTAGAATGGGGCCTTTTATATTTAAATCTCTCAGTGGATGTCCGCACACAACTTTGAAATCAACCTTGACAAGACCGAGCTACTTTTCCTTCCAGGGAAGGGCTCTCCCACCCATGACTTTACTCTAATCAACGACAACTCTGTGGTAGCCCCCACTCAGACCGCAAGGAACCTCGGTGTGACACTCGACATCAGTAGGATACGTCCCCTTGGTCCAGGCTCTTGTCATCTCCCGCCTAGACTATTGCAACTCCCTCCTGGCTGGTCTACCAGAATGCAGCAGCTCGACTGGTCTTCAACTTACCTCAGTTCTCTCACACTACTCTGCTCCACCACTCCCTTCACTGGTTATCAGTGGCTGCCTGAATCCGCTTCAAGACTCTAGAACTTGCGTACTGTGATGTGAACTGATCGGGCCCAGTCTACATCCAGGACATGGTTAGACCCTAAAGTTGCACTTACATGTTGCACATTTTAGTTTGGCTTTTTTGAAGCTAATGTACTTGTATGATTCTTGCTGTTTTGTTTTGTACCCTCATGGTTGAATGCACGTTTTGGAAGTTGCTTTGGATAAACGTGTCAGCGTAAGCGTAAACATTCTTTATGTTTACATCAGGAGCTGGTCCTCGCTATGGAGGCCGCCATGTGTTTCACAGTAGCCCAGATTGGACAAACTAAACACCTTTAGATTTTTTATGACAACTGAAGGCAACCAAAGGTTCTCTTCCATGTTTGGAAGGGAAGGGTGGGGTGAGGGGTATTCTGCTGCAATATGCAACTTCACCACTAGATATCCCGAAATTCTAAACCCTGAAACTTTAAACTCTTACTTAACATTGTGAGGATGATGATGTCCACTGATTGACAGACTGATATCAATGAGTGAAACTTGGTGCAGGTTGATTGAATGTACTCTACTAAGCGCTGTTCTAGTTCACACTGGCCAAAACAAGTCTTTACTTTTCTTTGAAAGCCTACGTCCAATTTATGCCACTGTATAGGCCACTTCTAAGAACAAAAAACAAATAATAAGTATTTAACCGACAACTATAATTACTGTGATTTAACATACAAAAATGTGACCAGTTGATTAAAAAATTGGGCATTATAGATTGTGCAACATTACGCTTTGATTTGCATGAAGTCACACTGTGCTAATAACAATAATTAAACTGCAACATTGCAAAGGGGAGTTTTCACCATTTTCACTGTTCTCCCAGGGAATAATTAATGTTTGGGTTGGTGAAATTTGGTGAAGCTGGATTGAACGTTCTCTCATAATGCCATTGTAAAATGTTCCAACACGCTAAAACGTCTTTACTAAATAAGATTTCATTTGAAGGCCTATCCAAGTCATCACACCTTAATGACTTCATAGAGTGGTTACTAGTTACTGTGATTTTACATTTTAAAATGTAACTAAAAACTGTAACTTTACCTATTGCTACTTTACTCAAGTAAAGCATCTGAGTAATTTTTCCACAGATTCATCACTTACTTATCTCTCATAAACCTAGTCAAACCTATCTAATAAATGAATGATAGTCTATGTGGATGATGGATTGGGGTGCTGTTGACTGGGACAAAAAAAGTCAATTTACATGTGTTCATCTGCATATGTGCTTATTGTAGTTCTTACATTTCCCCACTAGTCGGCAGACAAGTTCTTCAGTGATGTGCTGAGGCCTGAACGTTCATTGTCCCAGTCCAAAGCTTGAATAACAGATGAGGGAAATAAACGTATAATCTCAGGGATTTATCTTTAACACTTTGATGATAAATTTACACATGATTTTATTCTTCACTGTGTGTCCATGAAGGCTACACAAAATCTATCCTCTTATCAAACCCTGCATGTTATCGAAGGATTGGATTTTCAAATTGAGTGACTCTCTTTCCATGGCTGCGCAGAGTTCATTACCTGACTTACTTGCAATCTGTTAACTTGGCTAAATCGTGCAGGTCCATTCTACTGATGGCATTTGTTACAGTAACTTTATTTAAACTCCTTATGAAATTTAAGAATCAAAACTTTATTGTTAATTCAGCATATCAGAAGACACAATACATTAACATGGATTAACATTTCTGCAAAGTATGAAATGCTGCGAGAGTAACAGGAGTAAAAACTCAGAATTAAGTAAAGTTTGACCTGTGGCAGTTGAATATTTATATGTTTAATATCTAACTAGCCTTTTTGTCTACAGAACTTTATAACATATTTGTACTTTATAACACATATCTAGGCAAAGAAGTCTATGTCATGGCAACACAACCACAAAACAAAAAATCAATACATGTAAGTTCTTGTGACAAGAAGATTTGTTATGATGTTAATATCGAAACACAAGACTTTGCTGTTTGATCATATCAGGTGGACAGTCTGTGCCACAGAGCCTCGAGCACTTTCCCAAATTTTGAAATTCACTTACTGGTGACTATGAGGTGGACTCATTCTATAACTGGGTGAAAGGGCACTGGATTACTACCTCCACTTTGCAAGAGAGATGCAAGGTTGCGTTTATGGCTCTGTGGCACCGCAGCGCGCAACGTGGCACAGAATCAACCTGTTGTGGTGAAGTGAGGACGACTTTCATCACACCCAGATCATGGTCACATGTATGGAAATCAGTTACTTTTAAGACAACGTGTGCATCAGTGTAACCTACAGGTGGGTCATGTTACCAGAAGTTAGTTGTGTACACTACCACATGTCGATTGTGAATGAGAAGCGTACGTGTGCGTGCGTTGTGAGAGCGCACGACAGACATATGCTTTGCCAGTAATTTCCTTGGCGCCCCGATGCGCTCATTGGTGCGTCCCTCCAACGTGTCACCAGTTTTTGTGGATTACCCCAGATATCTTCACCTGCTGGAGGGTGAAACACCACTCCTGTCTCTCAGCTCCTCTCCTCACGGTGTCCAGCTGCAACAAGAACCTTTGACACTTGGAAAACTTGTCTTGTCCAAAGAACAACTCAGGGAAGAGGGATCTGAAGACTCATTTGATTTGTTCTTTTTACGCATGACGAACACAGAGATGCATTTATTTGCTTTAGGGTCAAGTATGACGCCTTTCTCTTTCCCATCATTTGTCTTTTTGGCACCCTTGCTGCTGAACGCTCTCCGGATCAGTGGCTCACCGTCCCCGAGCTGCGTTTCGTGTGGCTTGCAGGCAATGGACAGGGACGCAGAGGAGAGGCTGATGACAGAAATCGCCAAGCAGCAAATTTTGGAGAAGCTGCACCTAAAAGAGAGACCAAACATAACTCACACGGTTCCCCGGGCGGCGCTCCTCACTGCGCTGCGCAAACTGCACTCGGGGCGCGTCAGACAGGATGGTACTCTTGAACTAGAAAACAATATACCTACCAAAGATCCAGGATATGAAATAGTGAGCTTTGCAGATATAAGTAAGTTTGGTATTTACCTTTTATTATTTAGGGCTATAATTGCTCTGCATGGCACACACAGACCACGTTTAATGTGCGTAATATGCGCAGAAATTAGGTCAGTTTTTCGACTTGCTTTGTTAATTAGGCTACTTAATGTTGTTTTATGTTCCTTACAATGTAGAGACAGTAAAAACTGTATTACTGTATCTGTCATCAAAGTATAGATTTAACCATAAGGTGGCTACAATATGTCTCCAAAGCTTGCCATGGGTTTATATTAGGCTAAGAATGAACCATATTACAATGAGAAGGTAAAATGCTTTTTTTTTACAAGAATATGCTGCTTTGCATTATAAGCATTGTTTTATTTTCTCTCAGCTGGCAACAAAGGTTGCAACCTCTAGTGTCCAAAATATTAACAGCCTGCTGTTTTCAAATTGTCTTTGATCTGTAGGTGAGATGGAAAGTGGTGAGGGGGCCAGCCTCACCTTCCAGTTTCTGCAGGAACGAGGCCAGAGTATCCAAGTACTCGAGTCCTCTCTGTGGATCTATGTCCGCTCTTCTGAGGACCCTCACCGGGACTCCCGGCTCCCTGCCAGAGTCTTCCTTTCTGCAGTTGGAGAGGTGTCTGGTAGCAACCGTACCCTGGTGATAGAGAAGATGCTGGAGGTACAGGACAGCAACTGGCACACCTTCCCCATCACACGCACCCTGCAGTCATTCCTCGACAGTGGCCAACGCCGCCTACGGCTGGAGGTGAGCTGCGATGAAGATGGGAAGAATCTTTGCTCCCTTGATGGCACAGCTAATTCCGCATACCAGCCCTTCCTGGTGGCCAAGGTGCGTCTCCGGGATGACCATTCCAAACATGTACTCAGGAAGCGTTCCTTGCGTTGCGGGAATGTTGTAAGCGTGTGCTGCAAGAGAGAATTCTACATCAAGTTCAAGGATATCCAGTGGGATGAGTGGATCATTGCACCTGAAGGCTACCATATGAACTACTGCATAGGCCAGTGCCCCCAACATCTGGCTGGTTCCCCTGGAATCGCATCCTCTTTCCATGCCACAGTCTTCAGCCAGCTGAAAATCAATGGCATCAACACAGCCACAACTTCATGTTGTGTTCCCACTGAGCGCCGGCCACTCTCCATGGTCTTCTTTGACTCTCAGCACAGTATTGTCAAAATGGACGTTCCTGACATGATAGTGGAATCCTGTGGATGCACATAGAGGACACAGTATGAGAGACATGGTACTTAACATAGATTAGTTTTGTGTGTATTGCAGACAGAGACTCACAGAGTGATTCAAACACACATCAACAGAGCAGATGACCAAACACAAAACACTAACCCAGGTAACATCTGACTGATTTGACTTCAAAATGATAACTGCCCATAAAGGTGTATGTGTGAAAGATTGATTTCATAACATTGCTCCCAAAAATAATAGATTTTAAAATGCTGCGTGTGTTGTGGCTGAATGCAGAAACATTACATTCATATGTCTAAGGCATAAATTACAGAAAGGAAATAAACTAAGCATCAATAACACATAAACTCAACACAGATCAGAAAGGTGTGATATCAATGTAAAACATTTTGTAGTCAATATAGTTCAGGCTAGGGCTGATTGATGTCCTACATAGATTGCAGTTGTTGTTTACATTAAGAGATTAATGTGATGCCTTTAAAATCATGTGAATCCTTTCTCATATTTTGTCATATATAGTTTATTTATTTTGTTTTCCAAAATTGCTGCTGGGATTCAGTTCAAAGATGTAGTAAAATGTTTTATGATCTCGGGAAATTTTGAACAGCAGTGACACCACTTTCAAGGCAAATAAGATTATATTAGATATTATATTTACTGTATGTTACTGTAAGAGATTCTATATGTAAATTGTGCCTTCTTCAAATCTAATGACAAAGTGCGACTTTCTCTTGGAGTATCGAGAAATTCGAACTCACCTGAACTTTATTCACTAGTATAAATGGCGGGTAATAAAAGCATTTGAGCATCATTCTCAGTTAAAAACTATGCTAATATTTTGAGGGCTTTTAGCAGTTTTGTTAAAATGTTAAATTAAGTTCTGAGTCTAAAATCACTCCCAAAGTTTGAGAGCAATGAGAGCAAGCTTTAGACTGGGGTCATATGGGGAAACAGAAATGTACAACTGGAAACATAATGAAAGCAAAATTGGGCCGAGAATATTTCCTTGAAGAACGCCATTTTCACACGATAGGTCTCTCATGTGAAAGCAAGTATGTTTTTTGACATGTCAAACAATTCAACTGGGATTCCGATCATTTTACTCTTTTTTACATCCACCAAAAAGTTATGATATGAAGCTGTTGTTATTTCAGTGCAAGAGAACACTGAAACCGAATTGAATCAGTTCAAAACTACTGAAATCTCCCCTTACCTCACCCCGATTGCAGTTGATGCAACATGCAGTTTGAAATATGCTTAATCAGCATCTCCACTGTATTATTTACACAAGTCGGGTAATCAGTTGGGTAACTGTGACTCTGTCAGAATATGACCCCAGGGTTATTTTTCAGCAGCATGCTCAAACATTTAGCTATTGCTTCAGTGTCAGGTAATGTGAAGGTCTGTGAAGCAGTGGGATCAATGACCATGGAGCCTTTAAATGATTCACTTCTATTTACGCTTTTGAGCTCATACTTATAGAAAATATTTTTGAATACTGGAATTTATCATTGCAGTTCATAGTTTTATCTTGTAAGCACTTTCTGTCACAGGGCTCAATGTGACATTGAGGTGCCATTGTACCATAACCTACTATGCACTTTATCATCCTACTGTATTTTTATAGCTAATTCTATATGCCTGCAGAGAGCACAATGTCATTTCACAATATATTTTTAGATCTAAGTTGTGTTGAAATGTGTGGTATAGTATATAACTGCAGAGCAAACAGATGATGCAACAATTTCTTTATAATGTAACTGATGGAAATGGATCCAGGATTTGACTATTTCATACTATATTTTATGTATAACAAATTGGTTTTTTTGCAAATAAATGATAACATTTGCAATACAATTTGTCTTAATGTGCTGAAATGACATGATTATTGTGAAAGTATATTTTAATAAAGAAATATTATAAATCAGCCTTTGATATTTCCATTGTTTTTCTCTATCACTGTACTTCTTCACCTTAGAACATAAGGAATAATTTTAATATTTTGAAAAACCCCAGCAGAAAAGTTAATGTTTATAAGCACAAATCCTTGTTGTCCTAACCCTCTTATAATGTTCAACTGTGACGAACAGCAATAATGTTCCACGATCATTGTGAGCTGGTGCATTTTTAACCACCTAAAAGTGGTCAAAAAACATTTTTCTGTATAAACACGATCTTTAGTTCAATCAAAATGTATCATTGTAATTCAATTTTTTTTAAAAATATTTTTGAAATGATAGTCATCAATTTCTCAATTTTACCCAGCCTGACAAAACAAGGTACGTGCCATGTAATCACATTGACACTGTCTGTAAGGCAAAGGTCGTATTTGCTCATACAAATAGTAGAAGTGGCTTTATGGACTGTCTGTGTTTGGTGTGTAAACAGTTGTCACATTCTCTTGGCATGATATCCACAAACGTAGAGAGAATGTATGCTCCCAGTGGTCCTACCACCAGCCGTGACAGAGAGTCCACAGCATGAACAGCACAATGGGAAACATACAGAGACATTAGCTAATAGTCTGGACACTTGCAGAGACAGGGCTGGTATAGACGCTGAAGTTACAGCAACAGAAATGGAAAACAGGTGAGCAGGAAGATTTGGAAACACAAATAAAATTTGGGGACTTCTGGGTGGGTGGACAAATGACAGGAGGTCAGTAAAGAGGGCTAGGACAGATATTATTACATTTTTCTATTTTGTTATTATAGAAGCAATACCACACATAATGATATGGTTCACCACTGACCTGTAAAGTGTCATCCACTCCTATGATATGAAATTCTTCTTTACAAGATCTACTCAAATCGAATAATATATCAATAAAATATCATAAATCCTCGGTTGCCAAAATACCTGACTTGAACTGCCAGAACCTGCCAACTCCCCCTCGACAGCCAACAGCTATGCTGATATTACACCATCCAACCTGGACTATAGTCAGTGTCTGAGGGGAGTGCAGTAAAATATGTTTTAAATAGTATAAGTTGTTTATATACGTATTCCTATCCAAATGACAGGAATAAAACTACACAGACTCATAAAATATCAATAACCTCTTTTAATATTCAACACCTAATAGGGTTTTATCTAACCCTGCACAGAACAGTCCTGAGCACCAGTGGCTCAAAAATGAAAGTAAGCTGATGGAGGTGTTTTATCACCAAGTGCATAAAACTCATAAAAGAAAAAAACATCTCCTCTGAGACCACCCCTAAACTCAACTGTCCCAAAAAGGTCAGATACTGTACATCTGGTGTTATCTAGCCTGGTTTTTGAGATTTCCTCCCTGGGTTTTCTGTCACCACCCCAATAGAATCTAAGTGTATGGGATTTGTTTCCATGAGGGTAAAAGCATTTATAAATGACTAGCTGTATAAGATAAACTATTTTTCAGCTGAAGCACAACGTTGTGATACCTGGAACATCAAGAGTAATCAGGACAGTTTATCTAGATAGTGACATTAATATTGAGATTGAGTTATTTGGTTGATCTGGAAAAAAACTGTGGATCCTGCTTGTGTCATCTGTGCGTTCATATTTCTTCCAGCAGATTAGATTTTGCAGGTACTGCTCAGAAAAGCATTTTCACATGACTGCCATCTTTGAACCTCTGCATTGGCAGATCTGAACAGCAACAAAATAAATAACTGTTAATTGATGGCATGGCTGAAAAAATCCCAGCACGTATGGTGGCTTCTGGAGCATGATCCTGAGGACAGTTCAGAGTTACCATGAGTGGTCGAGTACTCTTTGATACAAGAAAGTAATTCCATTGGCCTCGCTCATGGAAAGCAAATGCTGACCTACTCTGCGAAAAATATAAGCCTACTGACTCACTGATATACTGACACACTGACCCATAGACCCACTGTTTGTTGTGTGCCACTAAAACCCTAATCCTTCACTCAACTCACAATCCCACAAATCCCCCGGGACAGTTAAGGCATCGGTCAGACTTGTCCCCTGCGGTGTCATGACAGGACGACCTGTGAAAAGCCGCTCCCACATTCGCCTTTCCATCAACAGTCTCCAGGTCAACAGTCAACAACAGATTAGTTGGTTAGATTAGTGAACAAACATCTAAACGTACTTATGATCATTTGCAACACTCGCTCTCTCATATCATCAGGGATCTGCACTATCCATGTGTACAATATATTGCAGCAATGCTTGAAAAGATAGTGTAGCTTGGAGGAACCTCTGATGGCTGTTGAGCTCACACTAAATCCTTAAGCAGAGGACAGATCAATTATTCAATTTAATATGTAAGCTAGTCAACTGAGTGTACTATTGCTATGTAGTGCACCCAAAAAGAACCTGAAGTACAGCCTACAGCTGAAATATTTACACTGAAATATATCTAGCCTCACCTATACACAATTAATAGTAATACTGAATCTGGCCCGTAAACGCAAAGAATATGATGCATGTTATGACGTGGAAACGTCTGAACTTTTCATAAAGCCCACTGATCTGTAATGCTGTCCGCTTTCTTGCTGGCGTGTACACGGCACTTCAAATAACCTTAATCCACAGGATGATCCCATTACAACAGACCCAGTTACCTGTTATGTCTCTGTGTGTTACATCAAAAGTGCCTTGTTACCGCACAGTATCCTGCATCCACCTTGTGAACTCAGATAGAGCTTTACTCTACTTCTTGAGTCAACTATAAAAGAGGTCAGTCAGCTGTCTAATGAAGAGAAAGTTACTTATAACAAATAAAATCAAATTCTACGTGGTGTCAATAATAATTATTGGAAATCTACTTTATATATTTAGAGTCACATATACTGTATATTTGTCAATTTTGATTTTGGCAGCTACTAAAAAAAACCTGTCAAATCAAATCATGGACCATAATTTATACCTACTTCAAAATCCAAAAACAAACCTGGCATTAAGAATATTTTTACATAAAATAATTGGTATTTAATGATGAATAGATATGTTGTAAAAAATCTACAGTAGAAATAATCCATTTATGATTTAACTTGTTGTAATATCTTACCAGTCGGTGTCAATGCTGCTCACTAATTTTTCTTCTTTTATAGCTTGTAATATAAGTGGCTTGTCTACCAAGACAGAACATTTCCTGATATTCACAAAACTCATCTCATCAAATTCAAACTTCTTTCTTTTTACCACTTGGTAGCGTTGTAATCAGCCCAAAGGTTACTCATTCAGATTTACTACAAGGAAAAACCAATTAAACCAACTCCTGCTTCACTTTGTTCATGCTGTTTACTCTGTCATGTTTACCTTCAAAACTTCCAAGATTGTCGACCACTTGAGACCAGCAGAGCAAATATTTGAGTTGAGGGACTGACCGACTGTGAATTAAAAAAAATTATATTTATCTGAATCAGTATCTATCTGGTATGATCTTTTAAATCTTGCATTCCTAGATCCATCAATCATGTTTCACGAAGCTTCTTGATCTAAGATCTTGTTCACAGTTCTAAGATGTCAGCAATAAGAAAGGTGAAAATATCGCCAGTGTTATGATCATTTACTCTTTGGTCAACAGAGTGCGCTAGACTTTCAGATAATTATTGTGTTGAAATTGAAGCACCTCATCAAATCAAACATCTGTCACATACTGTGTGGGATTGAACTCTTTGTTCAGATGACCAATAGTCACAATCCTTAACACTACTTCCAATAATAGCATCCCTTTTTTAACAGGTAGTCTACACCCTGTTGCTGAGCAGAAATAAAACTGATGTTTGAGAACGCTGATCAGTGCAAGTACAGACAAATATTATGACAAAGCACTTGCCCAAGGCACTCTCTAAAATGAGAATGTGAGGGGTTAGGCTTTACCAACATTTCAAAAAGAGTCAGTAGAAGTAACCCTGGATAAAAGGCGAATCTACCTCAACCTATCTTCATACTGTATGTTGTTTTCTGTTAAATTGTATAAAACACAGAAACTCACCTGAGAATGAATTTGGTATAAATAGAATAGAAAAGATTTCCAAATCACTTCTTGTTGCTAAAAGCTAAAAATTAAGACTATGTTGGCTATGTTTTATATAAAGGTATGAAAAGTGTTAGATCAAGAGGAAAATCAAGACATTGTGACTATGTCAACACACTATTGTCCTGCACTCTTTCACAGAATCCTGTAGAAATAGCCCAGACTTGACTGGTAAAGTAGACGACTTTTGCAACAGGTTAGGTACAAATTATGATACAATGAAGTGTTAAAGGATGTGCTCACAAGACTAATGGTGTAGTTTCTCACTGAAACACTACTTTTACTTTATCAGAAAGCTCCCAATCATCCAGTTCCCAATTTGAGCTGTTTGATCAAACAGTTGGATTGTGGAGTTTGGAATACCTACAAAGATTCCTGGGCAAAGCCCTCAGCCTGAGGCAAGTCAGAGTCTGCGGTATAAACGTATCATAACATGCACATTTTAAATGCCCTACAGCAATGTCATATTGCATTACCTACCTGACCTACCTACCACAGTCAACTTGCTCGCAGCTGATAGTTCTCAATTGTTTTTGTTTTTGAATATTGTTCCACCTTCTAGTCTTCTTGATGCAAGTCTACATTAAACTCTTCTGCACAAGACACCAGCTGCTGCCTGAGTTCTCCTTTCACCAGAAAACTTCCATAGCAAATGTTTTGACTGCTGAAGGACACATACTGTAATTTTAACAGACACACCCACACTGAAGATTGTCTTTGGCACCATATGGGTGTAAGAAAAATGATAATGGAGACATTTCTGAAAACAATACAACAATGAAAAGAAAAAAAGTCTTTAACGCTTTTTTTACTGTCTCTACGGATGTCTCTATGCTTGTTTCATCTAAGCATTTGTGTCATAGCTTGATCTGAAAAACTAATATGTAAAAATAAGAATAGACTTGGAACTGTTGTGAAAACGGACAGTAAGATTTGAGAGAGAAGACAGAACAAGCTTTTTGTCATTCATACCAGGTCGGTCCTGCTTATTCTATATTTGGACTTCATCCAAAGTGCTTCTGACTTGCTTGAAAGAAATTAGTACTCGATTAGCATACAGATTTACATGGCTGCCTCCTTTAACAAGGATTGTGCTTGAATAAGATATCTACAGAATTGGGAATTGGGTATGTCTGATATAACTTATATACCAGCAGAATAACAATGATCATACCAGGTACTAACTCCTCCTGGTTTTCCTGATGCTCCTGGTACATTTGCTATTTTCAAATTGTAGCAAAGATTACACACATCAACACAGTAAGCTTTGACACAAGCTAGAACTTGCTCAGAAGGTAGTAGACATTGTTTTTTGTGTTTCTTTGGTTGAGGAGTGGCTATGAATCTTTGATATGTTGACTAAGGAATTTTTACATTTTCCATCCTGGGCATCAGATATGAGTTTTTCTGATCACCTTTGATTATTTGATGGACATAAGTACCTTAGTTGAGTATCCCTCCAAGAGAAGCACCGTCTAGCCAACATGTCTGGCCTGGATGTACCCATTGACGGAACCTTGGACAAGAGCTCCAGAGAGAGTTTCCTGGCAACAGTCTAAGAAGGAAATGAACAGGTGTGTTTCAGCTGTGCCCAACAACCCATTGCCAAACTTACTTGGTCCAACAAGGCTAAAGAATGATCACCCTGCTCTCTAATTCTCGGTTTCAACATTGGTCCAAACCTAGCTGGGGAAAGGTGTATGAATTGCACAAGCCCACACCCTCAATTTCATCTAAGCAATTTGGTTCAAAAACTAGTACTCATACTGTTTGGATGAGTTTGGACTCTCTAGAATTCAGGTAAGTGTTCTATAAATAAACCTGATTCTAGTAGCCTCTCCGGAGCACTTGCCATTAGTCCACAGTCCTAATGGGAGTGGCATATTTCAGGTCAAAGACCATAGTTTCCACATGCGTAAGATATCAGGCAATAGTAACTGATAGAATTAACACGATTCTCCTGTTCACATTGGAAACATGCAATTTTCTGTCCAAAGCTAACCAAGCCTGACTTAAAACCAGGCATTCTATATTTTGTGCCTGAACCCAACCCAGGCCTAATAATTTCCATTAAAAAGGGCAGATGCTATATAAACATTCCAAAGTCCACCTACCCTGACCAAAAAGGAATATAAATTAAAATAATGTGTACGGTCCCTACCCACCAATGGATCCTTTGGGATTCAGGTACCTGAAAATAGAATGTGGGTACCCACAGTCTATTTTTTGCCCATTGCTGTTGACAGAGTATACTGTATGCCATCTTGTCTGCAGCCAGGTACTGTGGACATTGATAACGCATTACAAGCATTGCTAAGCCTTAATTTCCATAAACGTTTCACCTCGTAGTTGTTACAAGCAAAGAAATCCCCAGTCTTACTTTTCACCACTGATGTTACTTATTTGTTTTTCTTCCTGGAACTAAGGGACCAATGGCAGATTAGACATCTGCTTCCTGTTTACATCATCAGGTGCATGCATCATGTGAATAGTCATGTGATTGACGTGTGGTTTTCAGGTGGGTTTTTTATGAATGTAGGTAGGTATGGGATGAATGATGCAAAGCAAAAAATGCTCATCTGCAGGAAGATCGTTTTAAAACACTACTTTAATATTATTTTGGATGTAGTACTTGTCTTTGCTAGTACTGCCACCTAGTGGAGAAACCTCAATCACTTACACTGGAGACACATTTCGAAATTGGGACAGTGTAATATCAAAAGTATCCAAAATAGGCCTAAATTTCACTATACCACACAACAATGTCCTATACGATTAGTAGATAGGAGATCGGATCAAACCCTGTAGTTTTTGGATGTTTTTGGTGCTTTGTACACAAGTGTTTTCATGAGGACAGGGGCTGCTGGATTTAAATAGTTGATGATCCAGCAGGAGCTTGCATCAGTGCAGCTCAGGGAATTAATGTCAGAGTCCATTTCTGTTCCACCTTAACTCTCACTCAAGTCTTACCACACAATTTCCTGTGTAGACCTAATTCTGTCAAGGTGGACTAAACAGAATCCATCCATTCAGGTTATTGTATGCCATCTAATGTGACTGCTTACAAATGTCACAGCCAAAAATGAACTGCAGGGTTTTTAGTGTATCCTTGACCAAATATAAAAAGCAAAATACTCACTTTACTATTTATTTAAATACAAAAGTGAATTTTGCTTTATCCTGTGTGAGTTAATTACCACCAATAGTTACAAAAATTCTCTCCGGGACCAGATTCGGGAAAAAAACTAAACAAAAAAGAAAAATTGTTTCTAATTCAGCATGGTTAAATTGTTTCATGGTCTTATATTTTCATTTATTGAAATAAAGTACTGCTAAGAATTGACATGTTTTAAATGTTTTGATAGTAAATTAGACAAATTAGGTCATAGAAGAAAGTAGGAAAAGCAAGGTCTCCCCATTCACTTTTCTTTTTGAATTTAAGTAGGCTACATGATGGAATAGTTCATAAACCTTTACCCAATGGTTATGAATAGAGAATATTATGTTTCAAAAACAACAGTTTGACAAAGTAGACCCTCTTTAGGAAAGTATAGAGTTCGACATATGAACAGGATTGACAGTCAGCTGATAATTGGTGCACCCTGTTATTTTATTGCATACATACCTTGTACATAAGACATGATTTGCTTCAATGATGTGGAGTCTGTCCAGCTTCTGGAAGAGACAGGTCTACAATGGACAAAAGACAAATAAAGGAAAACATTTAAAAGAAAACATAACTTACTACAGGTGCAAAAGAGTCAACCAACATGTGAGCATTTGATGCTATGATGATGGAAATTTATGTGGCATGTATACAAGTTTTGGAGCTTATATTTGTGGTTCTCTAATATCCTGTGATGTAATGTTCCTCAGAGGATGTCATTGTTTTAAGGGTGTTTTGTTTTGCCCTGTTCTCAGGCTTGTACTCTGCTGCCCTCTGGTGACAGTGGCTTGAACTAACAATAAACATATTTATAAACTATGAATATAATACCCCGCATATTACAAGTATTAGGAAGCCAAACTAAAGGTTTATATGATCAGCTGCAAAGGAAAACAAAACACAGTGTTATTAAATGTATTATCAATAATATATATGTAGTAGTATTTCACCATAACATTTTTTTTTTTGCAATGTTGATTGTGACTGAAACATTGAAACAACATGAAGACATTTGCACTGCTTTAAAGTAACATGGAAAATAACAAAGAATAATTTATATGGTAAAATACCCTTACTTTCTACTGTCTAATAGTAAAAAGCCTTGCTCTTATATAAATTGTCTTAGAGTCAGGTGTATATAATCCATTCAAACAGTACCCTGGATTACAATGACTCCAGTCTGCTCAGTAGTAGTACTACGATCAGATAATGCTGTCAAACAAACTATTGGAAACTACCTTTCCATTTATAGTGTACACTTTCTATTCATTATTATATGAAGCTACTTTTAAAGTAAATGAAGTATTCCACCAAATATAACCTTATTGGAGGCAAATGTTATGTTTAAACAGTGTTTTTTTTCCAGGATGAAAATGTAATCTACATGATAACCAATAAAGGCCGATAACACAGAATATGTTTTCATTACAACAAAGATCTATCACATTGAATGAAAGGTAAAGGGACATTTGTGAGAGTGCTGTGAGTTTTATTTTGGGAATTCCAAAAAACAAAGCTGCATGTCGTAAACTAAAGCATATATCAAAGGATCTAAATGTGTTTATCTACATGAAAAGTATTGACATATATTCTAAACTACAGGCCTAATATATGATAAAACACATTTATTGATTATTTCAACATTCACCCTTTGTCAGGAAAATTAAATACAGGGATCGAAATCAAAGTTATTGCTAATTAAATCCATGCAATCTTCAATAAATTACCATTATTCAGTTAGATTCTCGTGATTACTTCCTGACATTCTCAGAATTTCCACCAAGCAAACATTAAAAATACATATGTCTTTTTGATCACTTTGGTGCATAGCTCTACAGATGTTTTTAATTGCATATTAAATACAGTCATTTCATTTCTTTCATGCCTCTTTAACTTTAGTCAGTTTTGCTTGGCCTTAAACTATTTATTTTATGCTGCCTGATTTCTACTGATACTAACAAATGTGTTGATTGAATAAACTATTGCCCAATTCTAAAATTCACAATCCTACTGCATGGCAGAAATACTATAGAACATGATGCAGCACATACTCTAGCGCAACTACTGCCATATACATGTCATAAATACAATATGCAAATATCAAGCATCCCTGCAAATATACATATTTAAATGTGTGCATGCATTGCAAAAGCAGTTCCAGCACATGCACTGTGCATCCTTTTACTTAATAAACTCACATTTAATCCCTGTGCAGCTCCTACCTGTGCACCAGCAGTGACCGAAGATATACAACATTCAGGCAGACGTGCTCGGCCTTGTGCATTGTCTATCCCCTGCAGTCTCTCCTCTTACTCTCCCCAGTGTGTGTAAGGGCCTGAGGTAAAGCCATGCAGAGCCCATATATGTAGTACCCTGGACCAATGAGGAGAAAGTGCATGTGCAAAGGACCATCTGCAATGGAAAAACAAATCCTGTAAAAGATTTTGTGGATTTTGCAGCACGGGGGAATGGTGTCCAGCTGCCCCGAGAGCCTCTTAGCGACAGATGCTTTCTCTCCTTCTCATTTGGCTAACATGCATGTTCCTGAGTATCCTCCAGTGGCCTTAAATACTCTGAACCAAGATGCTCCGTCACCCTGCAGCCATGCAACACTTTCTTTAACTTTTAGTTTTAGACTGTCAGATAAAGACATTGCAATCTGTGAGGCACTGCTCACACTTCATGTTCTGTAGCTATTCTAGCTACACATGTTTGTGCCTTATCATATCAATGCATATAAATCATAGGAGATTAAATGTATATGTTCTCAGTAATCACCAACATCACCCGATGGTTTCTGATGATTCAGTGAAAGGTTTTGTCATAATTCGATTAGACAACAGAGATGAGCATCATCTCATTTACAGCTTTCACCTTCACTCGAACTGCTTGGCTTGGCTGAAAGCTTTTGCTCTGACTTACCTTCAGTCCTGACCCTGTCTGCAATCTGCCTAGCACTGTAAGCCCTCTATGAGCTTTAGGGTAGACATCTGTAACTTTTATTCTCTCCTATTCACCTTTTCTCACCATGCCTCATTGAGAAAGACTTAAGTTGTACTTTTAACTTTTTAAGGAAGGATTGTTGAGTTTGATTTTGTTAGCACATTTCATAAATTTGAGTGACCTTTGGATTTCGTGACCTTTTCTTTCTCTGTGTTTTCTTTTTTCTCCTGTTACATTTTTCAGTAGGGTAGTTTTTCCTCATCCCAGTTGAGGTTTGCAGAGGTTGTCACACCCTGTACAGATTTGTTAAGGCCTACATGAGGGGACCTGTGATTTGTGAAGATGAATACAATTCTTTATGGTTTTAGAAATGTAAGCATTGCAACTGTAAATGTCTTTTATTATACTGAAGTATATGATGTATTTTGGTAGAATTGTTCAGACAGGGTCACAAACTTTAATAGTTATGATTTTGGTGACAACACCTACAAAGACAGACATACAGTATAGTGTCTATGGTGTCGGCTGAACCGTAAGTCCTCTCACTACAGTACTTGATATGATGGTATTACTTTAAAATAAAACAATTGTTAATGTTTTCTGGTAGGTCTACTTAACAGATCTAATAACTCTAAAATATCATTTTGATCATGCAGAGGTGATGAGTAGGGCAAGGTCATTTTATTTGTAAAGCATCTTTCATACACAGAGGGAAATTCAATGTGTACAAAGACATTAAAAGAAAACACTTCAAAATCTGAAAGCACAGTTAAAAACAAGCAAAGTAAAAGATTACAATAGACTAGTATAAAGTAGATAAAACAGTTAAAAAAGGTAAAGGAAAGAAAAAGGACGAATACTTATCAAATTTGAAAAAATAGAAAAAGATTGAAAAGGGAAAATATAAAACAATATTTACACATTTAGATGAAACTGGTGCAGTGTGTGAATTGCATACATGTAAATCTAACAAGGAAATCAAAATTCAGTTTTGGAAATTCCAAAAATAGAAAAACAATTTGCCGTTTTGGCAAAAAATCAACAGTTAATTTCTTACACGTTCCAGTAAATCCGTCTATACTTAACTCTGCTTTACCTGTGTAATCCCTCCCCATTGATAATCTGGAGTGAAGCCTGTGTTGGATTCTCTGCAGTCAGATGAAGCATATGGCTCCAGCATCTGTGCGCTGATTTACATCCAGGACTTCCCTGCTTTACTCCTGCAGCAGCTATACTGGGACTAAAGCCCACGACTTTCATTGACAAAATCTGGTTTAACCACTGGCCGTATGTTCTCAATGGACTCCAGCCTCGGTTCAGGTCACCAACTGTTCAGACTTTGACTCATGGCTAATTTAAACTGAAACTTCTTCATGCCTGTAGATTTATTACCTGACTCTCCTGCACTGTTTGGCTGAATGATGCTCGGTCGTCACTTGCTCTGCTCTGTGAGGCTACTTTACTGCTTTATCACTTCAAACTGCAGAAGCTGTAACTGTGGAACTTTTACAGGTAATAACCACATCTCTTTAGGAAACCTTTACATTTAACTGTGATGATTTCCTGATAAAAATCATATTATAGGCAGTTATTAAAACAGCAAGATCCCCAGCTTAGTGCAAACACAACAAAACAGAGGATCAGTGATGAATAACACAGACAGTGGTAATAACACTGGAGCCTGCTAATGTCTCAAACCACAACCAACCTCAGACTGGAGAAAAAATTACACACGGGCCTGAAAACTGGGGATGAGTTATGGCATTTCACAACACACCATACAGTATATTACCTCACCTTGGGAAGCACTTGATTTCAAGTCAACGACCACAAGCAATTAGTCATTGAGGCAGTGAAAAACATGCAAGAGGGCAATAATTGACTGATCTATTAACTTACAGTGTGGCAACAACAGAGCGGGGCATGTGCCATCATTTGAACTGTGGCTCCAACAAAACACATACAACACCAAACAGCAGGAGGGAAAACCATTTCAGACTGCGGCTGTTATTGATCTGCACCGTTGGCAAAGTAAACAAATCAAGGCTTTTTTCCAAGCACCGGGTTAGTGTGCAAACAATAATGAGCAGCTGTCACTTTGGCAAAATTAGAAAGGAAACACTAAAAGGTGTATAAGGAGGCATCGTGCATTAAACTTTTCCAGTTTGGGTTTTTAGAGTTGTGGGAATGTCAGACATATGATGTAGTGGAAGTGATTCTGACATGTGATAATCAATTTAAACGGGAATATGTAATATTCTGTTAGCGAGTATATCTGATTAATGTCTTATTCAGATCAAGGTTAATAGTCTGAGTATTGGTTTCCATATACATTTTGTTTAATGCCTTTTGATTTTTCTTTGGTTCTAAAATGAATTTGCTATTGAAAAGAAAAATACCCCCAAAGAAATTATATGCAGTGAAACAGGGGGCTCTCATTGTTAGAGGTTGTCTTTTTTCTGATCGTGATAATTATCGATCGTCACAGTACTGTTGTGTGTACTCGTACGCGTTCTCTGGCCTGTGATATCCTAATGAAGAATACATGGTACTCTTGTTTTCTGTACTTGTACACGTTCTCTGACCTGTGATATCCTAATGAAGAACACATAGTACTGTTGTTGTGTGTACTTGTACACATTCTCTGACCTGTGATATCCTAATGAAGAACACTCAGTACTGTGTTGGACCCTCCTGCACAGCGCAGGTCCCGGTCCTGAGCCTGAAATCCGGTCCAGGTTTTGTGGAGGACCGAGGCGCAGAATCTGCAGCATCCACACAGACACACACACACACACACACACACACACACACACACACACACACACACACACACACATCGAGCTGCTGCTGCCACACACGCTGTCCCACAGGCTGCTATGAAGTTACACCATTCAAGTAAACAAAAACATTTATAGATGCGTTATCCCAATGACTAGATAACAACGAGCTTTATATATATAGTCACAGCCATGTACGAGTCTTTTATACACACATTAATGTCTTAACTTCATATGTGGCGCAACAAAAGTACTCACAATTACGCACAAAGAGAAACATGTAAGAAATCTTTCAGTCTGAGGGGATAAAGTGGGGCGTGTTAGGTTTGAGGCGAAAACTGCAGCAGCATGGAGCTTCTTCTTAAGAAAAACAAAAAGTGAACTTCCTGTTTCGGGGTGGTCCACAGACTGTGGAGAAAGGGAGGGAGGAGGAGGGAGGGAGGAGAAGGGGGTGCGCATTCCCGCATTGGCTGTGCAGCCAAACTCCAGGGCGCTTTGCGGGACTCCACGGCCGAACATGGGGTTCAGTTTTGTCACCGTCCGTCTGCCTGAAGTGAATGTGAGGGGAAACACCATGGAGAAGCGATTCTGAAGCAGGATAAAAGCGTCTGCGAGGAAGAAGCCGGTTCATCTCCATCCGAGTGCGTGTGCCAGAAAGAAAAGAGGGAGAAAGAGGGGAGGCTTTACTGGAAACCCAGTCTCTCTCAGTCCTGGGACCCGCTGAGCTCCTCCAGCCTGGGACTGTGTGTGTTTGTGGGACCAAGCCTCAAAGTTTAATGCTGAATATCCCCGCGTCAACCTGAGGTAAGAAGCTCTGATGATGATTTGTGTTCGCTTCTGAAATCACGGCCGATCACAGATAAATAACGAGCCTCAAGCCTGTTTGTGAAGCTGTGTGTCATTGCGCGGATTTCTATGAATTACTTGTTTACTTTGTGGAGCAGAGAAAACTTTCACATGTGTTATTAAAGTGCAGCAAAGGGTCTGTTGGCTGCATCTCCTCAGGTGATGGTGCGTAACTTTTACGCATTGACTAATTGGGCTTTTCATTTCCTCTATACTCTCCAAAATTCACTCATTCTCTAGCATACATTTCTACTAACTTCAGCCTTTCAGATTTCGTGGACTCATTTGATTCCTCCAAAGTGGAAATCATCCACTTATTTCTGTCCACGTGGAGGTTAAGTTAATCAAACTTTACAGCTCATAAAATCCAAGCCTGTCCAGCTCTCCTCCTCCATGTCTTCAGGTTTGAGGCTTTTTTTTTTGGGGGGGGGGGGGGGGGGGGGGGGGTCTGACTTCCAGCACATTTTAAAATCCTCTGGCACTCATAATGGTGGCAAGGCCACCCCAAGAACAGCTGTTTCTTGTAACCTGGAATGCCTGAGGTGCCAATATCTTTTCCAAATGTGAGTTTCTGTCAGGACACCCACAAAACAACAACAAGAGCATCACTGAGGACTGTGGGGTTGAGGCTTCAGGAGTGAAAAGCTCCTGTAAATAACCAACAAACTGCACCATAAATGTTTGAGTAAATTCTGAGCTTATGGAAATGTGTTGGCTGATTATTTTTGCTTTAAATCTTTCATTCCATCTTTCCTTCCATGATCTCCCTCTAATCTGCGACAGATTATTGGGTCTAATTGTCTGAGTAAGAGGTGACTGTAGCTGTTAATGTGCAAAGATTAGGCTGCTGCAGGCTTCATGTAGTGGCCCTGGACTGAAGAGCGTCAACACTGGATTCAATGGAGAAGCCAAACACTTATTTATTCCAAAGTGACATTGAGAAGTGCTAAGCACACAGACCTACAACTTTCCTCAACAGTATTTGCACAGACACACACACACACACACACACACACACACACACACACACACATAGAAAGAGTGTAATTACAAGGGTCTTAAGTAGATCTCCAAAAAACATGAGAGGGAAAGACTACATTGTGATTAAGCTATCACATTATTTCTTTTTGAAATTGAATGCATTGGAAATTTGAATTTTTTTGTTGGAGGTGTTGTTATTTTGTGAAAGTTAGTTATAACTTATTTGTGGAACTTAACTTGGTAATTTATGCATCAACAATGACTTTGTGTGGATGTGAAACCAGTTTGGAAGCACCTCAGACATTTGGTTCTGCTTTAGGAAAACAGGAAATATAATCAAGCTAATTTTGTAGTGCAGAGTAGATTTGGCTTTTTGAAATTAAAAACAAAGGTTAAGATTAATATATGTGGGGCAGAGTTTTGAGTGAGCTCGTGCACTTGTCCTCTGGCCACACGTGAAAAGCTCTGCAGGGGAGCTTCCTCGCCCTCCCTGGTCTTTATCAAGTGTGTTAAGGCCAAAAGGCTCCTTAATGGGAATGCTCTTAAACAAATAGACCATACAGGAAGCAACTGTCCCTCTTAATAGCCAGTCACGAGAGAGGACTGACCTGCCTTATCACAGCCATATCAGAGCAGTGATAAGTCCCTATCAGGCCGAATACAGTTCAATTCGGAGTGATGGATTCCATCGTCTTTGAGGTCGGTAGAAACAGAGACAATTTGGATTGTGTGTCTAATTGGTGCTCTTCTGTTAATCTGATGAGAGTCGTTAGTTAAATGCATGAATGTGGAAACATCTGAACACGGACTCCTCCTCACAGGCATCTCTGGCTTTAATTATCTGGACTGCGTGTTTAATTTCTGTGCTGGCATCACCGTCCGTCGGTCACGTGACACACACGTACCCAGAGGCAGGCAGCAACAAGTGGTGTGTTTTTGTCCAGATTCCATTTTGGTCTGCTCAGCAAGAAACACGCGTCACGTGATGCCTGCAACCCCCCCACCCCACCCCCTCCTCCTCAACACCCTCCTCCCACCTTCCAGAAAGAGGGAGGCTAGGGGGGGAGGGAGACAGGGGGGGGAGAGAAAGACCACCCTCACTGGGATCACAGCCCCTCAATCAGACCCTTTCACACCCTGTGAACCTGAAACAATCAGGGTTTAATAGCAGCTGTCTGTCTGTGCCGGCCCCGGCTAAAACCACGTAGGCTCACAGTGCCGGGCCGAGCGGCAGCTCTGGCCGCAGAGTAGAGGCCTGGGGATGCTCCAAAGGACACATTAGCGAAGACACACACAGACACACTCATTCCTTCTCTGTCTTTATCCCCTGCTTGTCTTCTCTCCCTTTATCTCCCAGTTTTGTCCTCCCGTACTTCAAGGCACAAGGAGAGACCTCATCCTGCTCATGTCAGGGTCTGGTATTTGAAGGTTATTTTGGTTCAGTGAGTGAGTTTGCGTTGCTGCGAAGCTTTATTCACTTTGTGTGTGTGTGTGTTGTCGTTCATTGACATGGTGATTGTTCACGGAGACCAGAGTGAATTGATTTTGGTCACGGTTGTTTTGTTTATTACTGAGCCAAACTTTATCCCATTGGAGTCGTCTGAATATCGCAACAAGCCACAATCAACATGCATGCAAAATAGTCTTTATTCAGTGTTCAGTCACACCACACTGATGATTTCACGCGATCCCATGCGGAGGAACCCATCTCCATTGAAATATAACATTTAAAACATTAAATGATGCTGAAACGGGGCAGAGGAATTGAGGAGGGGGCGTTATTAAGAAGTGGGCTGACACAAGAGGGCAAAGGCATTAGACACTTGAATTGCATTAGTCAAAGGGCACACATAATAGAAACGGGTAATGTTGTAGTCATGGGAAATATAATTGTCTGTGGTCACTTGGCGTTTTCCCTCCAATTGTATCAGACAAATGTCTGCAGCAGAGATAATAACAGGTTTCTACTTCCACCTTTATGATATTTTCCATCAGAGCAAACACTGGATCAATGAATCAATTTGTAAGTTGCAGCTGTTACCTAATTTTAGAAAGACACGTGTCTCAGTAAGTTGTATTTTCATTGTACCGCAGAGTCTCTCAGCTGTTCCCTCATTAGAACATGTAAAGTTTATTAGGTCGGCTGCCAACTGAAAGTTTTCTCATCTCACTTTACCTCACTGCAGTTCTTGCCTTGCTGCTATGAGATGGAGGATTGACTTCAGTCGGGACATCACACATTACCACTTTATTTCCAGGAAGAACATTATATCTGAAGATTCTGCTAAAGAAAATGCATGGAAATGGAAATGTATGCCAAGTATCGTGTAGTTATGGTTAGTTACTTTTCTCCATCGCTGTTTTATTCACAGTGTATGTACGGATGGAGATCATCAGATATGGACCTAAACACCTGTCCAGATGGAGACATTTCTACTGTTAATATTTCATTTTAAAACTTAAACATATACTGGCTACTGTATGCATGCATGGATGTGTAGCCTGAGCCTACAGTGGTCCAACCCCCTGCAATAACACCAGATGAGAAAGTCGTGTGTGGCACAACAGGCAGCACAAAGGGAGCTGGAGGTTGTATTTTACAGTAAATGCAGTGTTTCAGTGTTAGCCTCTGCCTGAGGGAACATATGTGTATGTGTGTGATGTAGGTTTAAGCACGGCGCTGACAGTAAGAGGCATAAAAGGCAGAGCTGATCCATTACCCATTGTCCCTCCTCCTTCTTTGAATGAGGGTGGTAGTTTTTGATACATTTGCATGTGTGTGTGTGTGCGTGTAGCACTAAGGCATGCTTACTGTTAGCGATCGTTTCATGTGGTTGATATTAGAAATCAGTCTGTTGCTAATAGGAACCAGGTGAGGCTGTGAGTAGTGTTCGTAATCACAAACAACCCACACTGTTACTTTTTCCCACTGTTACAGTACAAAGTTAGAACAGCCTGTCTCATATATTGGGCAGTGTGGTGTCTATCTGTAGCCTGTTCCTTCTTTAATGGGACTCAAAACTTATTTGAGTTTGTTTGAAAGATGTTGATCAGCTGGGGATGATCAGGGCTAAACATTCACAGCGTCTGATGAGGAAATAGAAGAACTTGGATCTTGAAATTCAGATATCAAGTAAAAACGAGGGCTGCTGAATGAGCGTGATTGACGACTGAATGAATGAAAGATTGAAATCCCCTGCTGCCTGAATAGTTGATTTATTTGCAAGTGTGCATTTGTGTGTGTCCTGCAGGTTATTTAGGAGTATTTATATTCTTGCAAGTTTCTTTTACCTGTAAGTAGGTACATTTGTGCAGGAGTGTGCGTGTGTGTCGGTGTGTTTGGCCATGTGTTTGTTTCAATGTGTGTGTTCTCAGCCACTGGTGACTCACGGCGTGCCGTCCTGGCGGGCAGAAAGCGAAGAGGAGGCGGTGTTTATTATTTCACCAGGTTGCCATAGCCACGGTGCATTCGGGTGCTGCCATCATCAGTGTAGTTACAACACGGTGTCTGAACGTCTCCCTCCTCACCGCCTGCGTTTCTATGACGTCTTCCTGGTGGATGTAACCAAAGGAAGAAAAAAAAACCTGCCTGACTTATGTTTCTCTGATGCTGAGCAGGGAAGGATCACCATGACAGGTGATATAATGTGGGTGTGATGCAATGAGTTTTTGTACCACACAAAAGAGAATAAAACATCTGGGTGAAACTTTGCTCCAGATTAAACAACTGCTTTTTCTTTCTTCCCTCTCCAGTAACACTGCAATCTCTTATTTTAATTTCTGTCTGTGAAGAAGCGAGTTTACGCCTGTTTAGCAGTTTGCACGTAAGTCACTAAAATTTCCGGCACCATTTTATGTAATAAGCCATTACATCTTCCTGCTGGAATGATGACTTCTGACGTCCATGAAGCGAGAGTGAGACAGAGGGAGAGTAAAGAGGCATTTCATGTTGCGTGTGTTTATGATGAGGCTTCTGGACAACAACTCTCTTATCTGAGATGAGATAGCAGCCTGAGAATCTTGGCTTGGCAGATGTTCACTGGCAACTCTGTTTCACATACCACACTCTCCTTAATATATATATATATATATACACAGATATTTATCTATAAAGACAGAATGGAAAATATATGAACAAATCATGCAGCAGTAATCAACATGTAACTGCGTCTTCTAATCCTCTACGTAAATGGCTCCTCTTTTCATACTGAGATATTTGTATTCTTCCAGTTTCGCATCTGTCGCGTTTCAGAAACGTCATCAACCCCGCCCACGAATTCTGCAGACATGGGCTCACTCTGAAAAGGTCCGGAAAATGTCGGCAGGAAATTGTGCAGAGTTCAGTGCATGTCTGAAAGCAGCATTAGTTTGAGCAATATAAACAAGTTGAACCTCTTTTTTCCCTGCTTTAACAACAGAGTAAAAACTTTAAGAAAAAAAATATTAAGAACAGGCTGAAAAAAAGTTTGATTTGGATCTGAAAATATCTAGTCATAGAAAATGTTAACACAACATTCTCCAAGCATTTGAGCCCAAGTTTGAATTTCTGACCATTTTCACTCCTAAATGTTGCTGACACATTTCACACAGAACTCAAAAAGTCTTGAGTTTTTAAAGCCAGCCTTAGTGCATGACTGAATTAATGGTAACACTGCGGCCATGTTACGACCTGGTCAAGGTCAAAAAGGGCAAAAACACCACAGGCATATTGTCACCCTCATAAACTCTGTAAAAAATCTGAAAGCTGAGTAAATGGAGTTAAACTCAGCTCAACCATATATTTTTTTTATGTATGAGTAAGGATGTCAATGTGTTAGAAAAACAACATTTTAAACAATGGATGACCCAAACCACATTGGTATTGTTGCTTCATTCTGTATATTTATGAAAAAGGAGCTGTGTTGTCTTCCAGACCAACAAAGAAAGATGACATTCATTTCTCTTTGTCTCTTGCGCCTCCTTTTGTTACTTCTCATTCAGGTCTCTATATATATCGCTCCTTCTTTTTCTCTCAGCTCTGTCATTCTTTCTTCTCTTGCTCTTCCTCTGCATCTTTCCTCTATTCTGGTTTCCCTGCTCTGTGAGTAAAGTGACAGTTGTGAGAAGCTGCCTTGCTGGCTTGCTGGTGCCACGTTAACCAGATCAGATGCCGTGACAGGAAGTCGGTCCGCATGCATGGACGTAGCAGCGTGGCATGACTTACTACAGTTGCAGGCCAAATGCAGGCAGAGCCGTCACCGATACACTGACATCAATCTGCTGTGGGTCGAAGGTAACGGCGCCCTCAGTCAAACTGCTTCATATTTACTACAGCGGATCTGACGTTCAGTCCGCACAGCGCTTTCATCAGACCCCTCACAGACTCGCTGGTGGAAAACTGCCCCATTGTCTGTTGACGAGACAAAAAAATAAATCCTCAACTCAAAAACCGAACTCTACCGGACCTGATTAAACGACGTGATGAGGTTTGCTTGTTTAGTCGGTTTTGTGATCGCCCAAACTGAAGTGAACAAACTGGACGTTTTTCTTCTCCAGCATCAAATATTGTTTACAGCTCTGCTCCCTGTGGTCCACTGCCATAAAACATACACGGAAACCAGCAAGTCGTCTTTTTATCGAAGTTGTTATTGAGAAAACAATTCTTCTCTGCAAACAACAAACTATTGGAAGATGTTAAATATAATTAACTTTGCCTGTTCAAAGCTTTGCTGCCTGATTTATGGTAGTGAGGACGAGCAGTCCTTTATGAACAGTACTGTACAGTGTCACAGAAAAGTACAGTTCCACTGCATTTGCTGCATATTTGCAAACTTAATTAAGCTGTTAGAAAAATAACATCACTGGCACAGTATGAGAGAGAACTTTCCATTTTCATTAACAGTGGAATTCGGTGGAAAGTCAAACAGAGCAAAAGAGAGTAAAAGGGTGAATGAGAGAAACATTTCATAGTGTATGTGGAGGGGTGAGTAAGAGAGAGAGAGAGAGGGAGGGAGAGAGAGAGATGCAGATTGTTTTAAATCCGCAGCGAGTCAGGCTCTCAAATTTATGCCCATGGGCTGCTTCTTGGGTGGGCTGCAGGGAGGGCGGTGCGCTAGCTGGAGCAGGGGAAAGTTGCCGACTCCAGACTGCTCGCCTCGCTCTGCAGCTTGGCTTTTCCTGCTGGAACACATTTACAACTCAGTCGTCCTGACTGGCTCGCTGACTGCCTGCCCCTGGCCTGGCCGGCTGAACCACGCTTGTTGAGCAACCTCGGCGTGCTTGTGTTAGATAGCGTTTCTCATTTTTATAATGTCTTTCTTCTTTTTTAGCTCTGGAATGTTACTAGAAGCTGCAACACACAGAAGTTTTCATAAGTAAGAAATGATCATGGTATTTTCCAGTTTTTTTTTTTTTCCAAATATGACAATTTATATTAAGTTTGATGAAATTCCAGGCTTAAACTGATTTCCTCTAAGAAGTAGTTTGTACTTGAGGAGCGACAAAGCCAATTCACGTCTCAACCCAAAAACTTGGATCAGATAAGGCGTAATTCTGGCTCCTCTGTATTTCGTGCCAGCAATGACTGTTTGTTTTGCTCAGCATGAGAAAGATCCGGGCCCACATCTAGCCTTCGAATAGATTCCCTGATGTTTAGGATGAAGGAGAGTAGCTCACTCAACAAGCTGCTATGAGACGCGTTTTTCCATAGCGAAGATTCAGGCCTTGATATATAAGCTGCTTATGGTGGAGAGGCCCAGCAAATATAAAAAATCCTCCTCAGGGTTGGATATCGTTTGGGTTTTTCCCACTACATACTCTAAATTGATACTTTTAAAATGGTACCAGTGTCTAAACGGTGCCGGAAGCTTTTCTTTAAAAAAAGGGACAAAACAATGGTCGACAGTAAGAATGTCTTATTTATTGCTGCAAGTTGAAATTGAACATGTTAACTGTTAATAGTTGAAAGTATACTTAAGTATATAAATAGGCTTAAAAACTCTTAACACATTTACGTAACAAAATCACATAATATTCAGACATTTGCTGCTGGTCCCGGTGTCTGATTCCTTTTACATGATACAGCCACATTGTCGAGACATTTCGTTGTAGTGTCAACTCGAGTATGAGGTCGCTACTAACTAATTGCAGGCTAATGTGACCTGCTGCTTGAGCCATGTATGAATGTGTAAACTGGACACGTACGGGATGTTTATGTTGCCTCTAAGCAGGACAACTATTTCAGTACAGAGCTCAGGAACTAAAATGCGCTTGAGACCAGTAGGTACCGGCCGTGGAACCAGTGCTCGATTGGCACCAGATTTTGAAACCCAACCCTGATCTTCTTCCTTCCTCTTCTGTTCTTCTCTGTTAATTCTTGTAAAAAATTATTTCACCTAGTTTAATTAAACAATTTCCATCCGTTTGAGTTCTTCCTCCTGTTCGGTGTTGCTGCACTGAAAGGCCTGTGTAGTGTTGAGTTTCTCAAACTTTTGAAGACAGGGAGGTGTTTCCTGCCTCAGCAGCGGCAGCACCGGCCCGACTGCACAGAGAGCGATGACATAAGCAGCATGTAAATCAGCTTTCAGCAGAGCAGTAATCTTAACTTAAAATTTAGAGGCTGGTTCACCATGATTATGTGCTGACACATCCCCACACACACACACACACACACACACACACACACACACACACTACAACAAGAAGAGGGAAGTAAACAAGTAATTGCATGAAAACGGCTTTAATCCCAAGAAATGTGTATCTTTAAAAACTAAAAAATCCTCTACTTATGAAAAGAAGAGAAATGTACGTGGGTGTGTTTCTTCTTCCTCCCAGCATTCTCGGTTCCTTTCAGCCCGTGTGTCTGGAGGCTTTGCGAGCTAATTCACTCTGAAGGTATTACGGTTATTGGAAGGCTTGTAAACCATTAAGTCTTTATTTACAAGAGAAAGAAAAGAGGGTCTGGGTAACAGCTCGGGGGCGAGTCGGGTCTTGGTACGGGCGCTGACCCCACTGTAAGTGATCAGGACAACAGAGTTTCTCGACTGGCAGGCCTCTTGGGACATCTGGTCCTATTTGCAGCAAACTGCAGACCACTCGTCAATTACATAATTGTGCCCATTAATTACACGAGGAGGGGGCGACATTTCCTGTCAGCCAATAACTAACAAAAAGAGAGCCAGTAAAAGAAGGACTCTGAGACACACATGATTATAGCATGTGTGGAGAAACATGAAACATGGCCTCCTGTGTATATGAGAGGACCAAGGTTAAAATGCCACATAGTATATTGTATTTCCACAGTTATGATGAGGAGAGCGTGTGATTGTCCTTTGAGTAAATGTTCTTCTTGAAGTGACGTGGCAGAGCAGCTGTCAGTCAAACACTGAAAACCCTGAGGACAGTTTGTTGTCACATCACTATTCAGCATCGCCACTGTTTTTGGCCACACACAAAGCTCCCTGCAGGTCATTTCCCCAGGAGAGAGGAGCAGGAGAAATGGCTCACCTACATGTTGTGACTGGACGGCTGCAGGTGCGATGGCTGTGGTGAGTTTCACACCATGGTGGCTCTGCTGAGGAGAGCTTCTGTTCCTGTGGAATGTGTGGTCACCACTGAGTTCCAGCACCATAGGAGAGAAAGTAAACACATTTGAAATGCCTATTAGCCAAACTGGATACCAAATGATCTGATCGCGGTTTTTTATTTGTAGAGTTCAGGTAACTTGAAGGATAGGGTCCCTGTTTCAGACATGCACTGAACTCCTAATATTATGCTAAAACTATGCAGGGGCTGGTGGGAGCGTTTGTAACACGCAATAGACGCAAAACGGGAAAAAAACCAATACAAATATTAAATTTGAAAAATACGTGATGTGGCTCATGTTCTGCCTCCTGCATGCTCTATTCAGTCACCACCCCTCACCAACCTCTCTGGAGAAACTCCTGCTGCATTCTTCATAAGTGAAGTCCAGAGAAAATCCAGACCCGAATGTGGAGAACATTTTTGGAGTTCATGTTTGAAAATAGCTTTATAGCCATCAGAGAAACTCCAATTTAAAATCAAGTTGATGTGATTGTTGCCTCTCCTAAAGGGATATTAAAATGCAGTAGTGATGAGGGAACAAACTGTTAAATATGTCATATGTCATAATTTCCCATATAGTGACATTTTCAATTCTCTTTCCGTCCAACCAACCATCCAAAGATTTTCAGTTCACAAACATCTCATTAATGAATCATCAAATTTAAAAAGCTGAAAGGAGCCGAAAAAAAGTGAACCATGATTCGATTATTGTAATGGCTACTGATTATCTTTCTGCAAACTGACTCTGTTAAATAATCGAATAATAGTTGCAGCTCTGCAGAATAAACACTCCTCTGAAGAATATTTTACTTAGCCTGAACGTTATGGATGCAAAATGTTGCACGCGAGGATGCAAAATGGGATTAGTTCTGCGGTTCCCATGCCGTGAACTGACCTGCTGCTGCACTCAGCATGAAACAAATGTTGGAATGACAATGCGGCTGTCGCAGCTGTTGTTTTTTCAGGTCCGAAGTTGTTGTCCTCTCCTCCTCCTCCTCCTCCTCCTGTACTTCTTTCTTCTGGTGCTCGTCTTGTCCTCGTCGCTGTCTTCCTGAACAGGGAGGGGGTGAGCCTGTGGGACAGGAGCTCCGACAGTTATGCACCTGCTCGCAGAAGTTTGAGGAGAGCGTGAGACAACGGAAGAGTAAGTGGCGGGGGAGAGACCCTGTGTTTCAGTGGGTGAGAGAGGGCAGGGTACAGTGAAAGGAGGAGGCTGTGAGAGGGAGCCGCTCGCTCTTTGGACGACGGGGAGCATGGAGGTACCATGCTGGGCATTTATGCCAGGCTTATGGGACCAGACTCTGCTGAATACACAGAGGGTCAACAGGGATCCACGCTCACTCTTCTTTTCACACAGGGCCGCCAACGCTGTGTGTTCGCTCTGTGATGGACTGGCGACCTATGCAGGGTGGTTCCCTGCCTTTTGCCACTGTGCATCATGGGAAAAGCTCCAGTTCCACCCCCAGAAAAGGGAAACTGTAAAAATGAATGGATGAGAAACCCTGCCAGGGTGTATAGTACTTTCTTTACTACCTCCGCCAGTGAGGGAACGTTTTTGTCTGCGTTTTTAATTGTTAGTTCGCAGAAACTACTCAGCCGATGTTGTGTAGGGGCGGGGCATGACCAGAGGAAGTGCCAGTGCCATTCTAGTTCATACTTGTTTTATCACAATCTCTATACATCACACAAACTGGGTAATTATACTTTTATACTGTCTATAAAGCCCTTTAAAATGTATACAGATTAAAGCACACATTGAAAGAAAGTTTATAAAGAGGTCGTAGGCTTCGCTCCAGTGGGTCCCAAAATAAAACTGCAGGAATTAAGTGATTAGGAAATTACACAAATACACACTTCAAAAAATGATATTCCCTTTTGGACTTTTCTCTAATCTGTTCTTGTTTCTGTCAAATATTGGACAATTTCATTGTGAGTACACATGTACAATAGGGAATCTTACTTCTCTTTTTAACAGTTTGATTCTAATTTTATGATGATATTTGATGTGCTTTATGGCAGAAGATGTGGAAATTACACCTGTTAACAAAAATCATTCTGAGAATTCAAGTGATGACGCTGGTGAGGTCATGTTATTCTACCAGGACACCAGGAGTATTGTAATACAATTGATTCACATTGTAGTACAAATGATACATGAAACTTTCAATACACTATTTTACAAATATTGAAAGCCAATCAGAATGTACATAGTTTGCAAGTTTAATGTGGCTGACATATTGGTTACAGTGGGTTAAGATTAGGTTATCATTTTTGTTTAATTTTATCAGTAGAGTTTTCATATTTAAATTAATGTTTAAAAAGAGTTTAATGGCAAATACGTAACTCAGAGATTTTGCATCTTGCACCATTTATGCTCTTATCAAAAGAAATACTCAGACATTGTACACTGTTCACAGCCATCGATCTAACCCTGATCCCAAATCTGATGGAGTCTTTCCATGAACACAAAACCACACAGTCTCCCGATGTGACGACTCTGCGGCAGGTTGTGACTTTGTTGGACTTTCCCGACGGCTGATTATTTCCCCAGCAGTTCAACCTCTTGTCCATCACTCTGTTCCCACTATTTCCATTAGGGCTGGGACAGGCAGTTGTTCTGCACCTCTTTATTGGCCCTTATTAACTGGCACCTGTAGTCCATTAGAGATCCCTGGTGTGCTGACAGGCGGACAGATTTGTTCTGTCTTTGAGTCCTCAGTGTGGTCAGAGCATCACTTCATTTTGGATGAGAACGGAAATTTTTCATGCTGCGGGGAACAATCACTGGATGTTCAAAGTTTCAAACTCTGAAAACCCACAGGATCCCAGAGGAGTTATTTATCGACTCTTGTCTTCTCGAGCAGCTGTGGAGCAGAAATGTGGTGAGCACTTGTGCATTTAGTGCATGTCAATGTGTCCGTGTGAACGTTAAGTGTTGTGTGCATGTGCTGGGGCCTACGGTGGGCGAGCGGCCCACAGATGGAGAAGTTGAGCAAGGAAGTAAGTTGTTGATGATTACCAAAGGTTTTAGGTTTGGGTTATTTGTTTTGCTGCTTGTGTCAGGTTCTGTGATGTGATTGGTACAAATGTGAATTGTTGTGTTTTAAGAAGTTTGAGCAGAACAGAAGCCACGGTAAAGTGGTTTTTGAGTAATCATACTGACAGACAAACATGGAAACATAATCTCCTGTGCAGAAGTAAATATCACAACATTTCAATATGTTATTTTAAGAGTGTAGGCAGGTTTCATTTGATCAACTCCAATAAGGAGATTCAGAGTTGCATATGCATTAGATGCTTAATTGCAAGACCAAGAATTTCTTCTTTCAATGGTTAGATGCACGTCTAACAATTGAACGTTGATACAAGATTCAAGATTTCAAGAGAGGAAAAAAAAAGAAACCCACAACTGAGTCCTGATAGTTCCACCTCATGTTCTCATGACAGGGACCTTTATGTGTGACCTCCATGTCAGATGCTTGTCTCCTTCATTTTTGAACATCTATTTCTTATAATTTAAGTTACACTAGCAAATCAGTTGCAGCTGATGGCGAGCCCCCTCCCACCACCCCCATCATGTCTTGTGTGTCCCAGCTAACACTCCAGCTTCCTGTGGGATAGAGCCAAGCCTCGGGGCTAAGGGATGTCTGCTTCTAACCAATGAGCTCTGTCACACATGTTCCGGCTTGTCAGACTGAGTTTGTGTGAGGGTGACTGGGTGTCAGAGTGAGTGCACGCATGTAAGGGCCTACATGTCTATTGGTCGTCTTCCTGTGTGTGTGTGTGTGTGTGTGTGTCTGTGTTTAGATGTGCAGAGATACTAAGTGCTTTCTCTCTGCGGGTGGAGGTAACTGTCTTGGACGTGGTGAAAAATTCAATTAGAAGGAGTTCACCGCCGACCAGGTTCACCTCAGGTTGCCTAAACACAACTTTGTCTCAGAGTTTTATCTCGGGGATGGCAGCGGAGAGTCTCTGAAATTTAACAGGCTCTGTGAAACATTTGCTATCTCTTGTTGCAAAGGAAAAATAAACAGTACGTAAACATGATACTTTCACATCACCGGTGCTATTTATTAGTGTCAAACTGTTCATTCATCTAGAGATAAACACAGGAAAAGTATGTGTGTTCTCTCGAAAAAAGAAGACAACAGCATTCAGATGGAGTTTTTTTTTGGAATCAGATGAACTTAGCACCAATTGGCCAGACACAGAGACAGAGAGGAAAATTAAAATGTGGATTTTATATGGCTAAAACGTAACATTCCAAAGAGGCAGTTTTCCCATTAGATAATGTTTATTAGAGTTCTATCTCTCTGGGCATTCACATGCTCCTCGGAAGGTGTAATGTGTTCATGTGCTTTGAAAATCAAAAAGTGGAAAAACATGGACACTGTAAACAAAATGTGTTGAATTCATGTGTTTAGATCTTTAAACTACACATTGACACCTCTCTGATAATAATGAAGAGCAAAGACAAAGGGTCAGGTGTGACAGGCATATGAATAATTTCTACCTTAATCATAAAAATGTCTGTCTTGGCAAAAGAAAATAGTGTTTGCGAGAGATGGACATACATTTGAGAAGTTGACATGAGAAGCTACTATTTAGAGCTGATTGTAAAATGATGGTAGCTGGTTTCTAAGTGATGACCTCAGCAACTTGTCAACTCGTGTCGGGAACAAATGTTTTCAATTATTCTGAAACCGCATGAATGCACAATTTGTACTATTTTTAATATCACTTTATTTGCCATTTATTCTACTCAACTGATAATCAATTTTTTTTCTTTAAATGTAAAAAATGTGGTTATGGCTGTTGCACGTGTTTGTTCCACAGTTTGTGGTATAAAACATGCTCTACATGTTTTTTTGTGTGTCTTTACTTTGAAGTGTTTACACATACAGTGGCTCACTTCTACCTGAGCACTTCTTCCCCTGCTGGTCGGCCATCAGAGCAGACTGAGGTCTGAGGTGTGTGGTTTACCACCGTGTCGATGCCTGGAGGCCTCTTGGTGTCTGTTGTCACCATGTGCACACAGACACATGTTGTGTTTCTCTGATTGAACGTTTACTATATTTTCATTTTCTTTCACACATGCTAGATCTATTTTTACAGATATTCATGATATTCATAATTTCATCCATGGTGTAAAAATCATGTTACAATATTAGAGATATGACATAAGGTGATTTTCCTCAACGACCCAACATAAAACATTGTTTAGAAAACTCATCTTATTTATTACAGCTCGTCCAATAGGACTAACTCCTTTAATCTTTTTCTTTTCTACTTGTTTTACTTAGAGCTAATGTAGTTTTTGTGCTAATCTGACAGCATTCTTGTGTTGTGTTAGGCCGATGATATATTTGCTGTTTAGTAATGTGTTCACATAGACGACCAGATGCTACGTTAGCACAGTTGTTCACTTGTGTCTACGCATGTCTGCCCCTACACTGCCCCTAATGCTCATGTGCGTACTGCAACTTGCGAACATATATTTTCCCTTTTTCCCTTAAGCCTAAATTTTTATAATCTTCTATCTGCATGTGTCACATAAGTATTTTGGTCCGTTCCTGATTGACCGATCACACATGAAGTGACAGTTTGAAGTTAGTGTGGAAACATTTTATTAAGCTGTGCGGCTCAAAAATCAAAGTCCGAGGTTTGAATCAAGTTGTGGATTTGGAGAACTGTTACACCCTTAATATGAACACATGCATATACTTTGACACACTCACCTTTCCTTACACAAACTCTAATACACCCTCAGGTCAACAAGAGAGTTGTTTTAACCTCAGCCAAGTGGAGTTTGGGGTGGGGGAAGTAAAATTAGCAAGTCGATGATAATTCACTGGTTTCTCCTCTCCTCTCCTCTCCTCTCCTCTCCTCTCCTCTCCTCTCTCCTTCCTCTCCTCTCAGTAAACATGCTGAAGAGCAAACGTTTTTAACTTGGAGTGTTAGCGCCAGAGCTCTTCTGCTAACTGACCCGGGGCTCTGAAGAGCTGCACATAACAGGCGCCCACATTGGCTTTTGTGTGCAGGAGGGTCTTTACATAACCCGCGTAACCAAGCACATTGTCTAGCAACCAGCCGGCCACTGAAGGGCCTTGTAAATGGAGGAGGGGGGTCTGTCGAGACCAGTAGCTGGGTTGAGAGGCTGGTGGAGCTAAGCTATCGGTGACTGAGGGTTAGTTGCCTGAGAAAGCTCTAAGGATACTGATGCCATGAGCTCCTTGGATATGAAACTGCAAATGTTGTTACACTAAAAGCTGTATTAGAAACTAGAATGGCACTCTGAGAACACATACTACTCCCAAGGCCCAACAGTCCCCTTGTGAAACCACATTCAAAATCACTAGACCCAGATTTTTATCTGCATCTGCACCACAAATTCAGTCCCCTAAATATGCCAGATTTTTCATCAAGACCCATTAATTATTCTCAGTTTAACAATGTTTTTTCATAATCCTGCTAAATTTCAGACATGCAAACGTAAACACAACCTAATTTGCAGAGGTAAAAATGCCTTCACATATAAACTTTGAATTTCTAAGGTCTCCTGACAGCTTGATGTAAAAGAAAAACTGACTTTGTTCACAAAATAGCCACATATGCCAATGTAAACCATTTTTTTGGTTACCTAACACCCATCACTATGCACCGTACACTATTGCTCCACAAAGTCCGGCCTTCTTCAACCGTTTCCTAGTTGTTGGTTCTGAGCCAGAATTCCCTCGGAGCTGCCCAGGATGTTGAGTTATATTTTTCCTCCCCATTCCCAGTGATTCGGGGGTTTTTTTAAGATGTTTTTTTGGCAGAAAAGAAATGTTTGCATGTCTCTGTCATTGCACAAAGACTCAAAGAACTCTAATAAGTACTGTCAGGAATAATTAAAAAAATATATTTTAGTAGCAGATCTTGTAATAGTGAGGAAATCACCCAAATTATGATAATTATTTTACAGTATTCATTACTTTGTAAATGTTTTAGCTTTGTAGAAGTTGAGCCTGAAGCAACTTTTTGTATTAACTTCCATGATCCGGGTATTTTGTTGTCAGAAGCGCCTTTAGCTCGGAGGCAGCTTCAAATTGACTAACACCAATTGTCCTCGGGCACTTGCAAAAGTCATTCGAGAGGCAGAACAACAGGCTCTTGCTGGCAACTGTGATTTTGACACAGAGACTCATTATCAGCTCCACACTTCACCTTAGATCAGATGATAATGACCCATTTATCACCGACACTTGATGCCCCTGTCATTCTTAGCAGCTCCCTGCCAGGACAGAGGAAGCTTTTACTACTGTTCCTGAAATGTTGCTATTGTCTTCCAATACACAAAGACAAGGTGTCCTGATGGCCCCTGATGGCCCCTGCGTGAGTCCCCTGATGGCCCCTAGTTGCACCACTGAGAGTTTTCTCGCTATTGTCACCCAGCTGCAATCACGCTGCACGGCCAGGGTTTCGGGGCAGGGGGAGGAGGATGTGGCTTGTGTGGGTGCTTTGAAAAGATGTGTGAAATAGGAGTATGGGTATTAGGGGTCTTGGCTCAGCTGGAGGTCTATTGTGCTGAAGGCTGAGCCCCCTACTGGCATCCATGATCTCCTCCATTGACAGAGAAGTTCTGCTCCGCTTCAGTTTTTTTAATTCTCTCTCCCTCTCTCACTCTCTTTCTGTCGCTGTCTTGCACCCAGTGTCTCTTCATCTCCCCCTTTAAGCTCTATTTTTGCTCTGAGGCCCTGTTCATACCTGACATTAACATGCGTCTAGGGTGAGCTGATCACAAGTAGGCAGCTCGAAGTATGTCAGTTCACACCTGGCAGCAGAATGTGTCTCCACATGTGCTCAGAATGACCAATGGAATCGGATCGCACGTCCCTGCTCTGTATGCAAACAAACACGTACACCGTCTCTGCTGGCAAAGACCAAATGTGTTTTTAACCGGCGGGAGGCAGCAATGCACTTCCTGTGTCTGAGTCTGCTGGAAATTAAAACACAAAGAAGAGAAAATCAGAACTAAACAGTCTATTCATGGACAAAACTGGCGTACACAATTTGAAATTGTGAATATATGAATATGTCCTACTCCTTATGCAGTCAATGACAAATAAGTAGGTGGTCCTTCACTGTGGACACTTCAGCATACAACCTGATAAAAGAATGTGGCCTAGACCATGTCTGAATGTGTCCTAGGCTGTAAATGATTGGACGTAGAAGTAGTTCCATGTAGAAATGTTTTTCTAAATTTGGTTTGGAAGACAATTTTTCAACATGCCCGGCGTCCTCACTTCTCCAGAGTCCCCAAAACTGAGAGGTAGCTAAAGAGGCAGCTAACTCCTGTGTTACTTTCAATAACAGTTCAACCTCCAAGTAAAGAATTCTCTGTCCTTACTTTTCACCAGTTCTGCTTCTCATTTGTTGCTTAGCTCTTTCTGCTACTAACAACCAACTGCTGTCTACTTCCTGTACACTGGGTCGAGTATATCCAGTAGCACACAAGTGGTCACGGGATTATCTGTGTTTTCAGGCATGTTAGTATGGGGGGGGGGGGGGGGGGGTGGATTAAAACTGATATAGAGCCAAAACGCTGCTGTGGTTGGAGATTGTTTTCATTTCAAAAAGAAAACAGAAGTGTGGATGTAGCTTGTGATTCAGGCATCATCACCCACCATCCGTGTTCAGCCTCTCATAGTTAAATGGTTCAAAATCTCTGCAGTGCAATTCCATTATCTCCAAATCCAACCAGAAAAGTGCAGTTTTATATGGCAGCATAACAACACCTATGGTTCTGTACTTTTTTTTTCACTGTAGCTTTTACATCTATTTGCATTGATACACACACAGTGTGCACTGGGTGAATCGGACGCAGGTTGTGAGCATGTTTCGGACCGAGTGTGAATGTGTGTGTACATACACCTATTTGCACAGTGTTATCCAGCTTGTGTGAGGCCAACAGGAGTCGCGCAATTGTCAATAGTAGAAGTCTATAAAAACCTGTCATTGACAAAGAGAGAACAAACAGCTGCGGTTTGTTCAGGATTTCCTAACAAACACTCCACAAGGAGGGCTGTGGATAGTGAGGAGGGGAGAGAGGGAGGCATTTGACTCTCACTGTGTAACAACAGAGGAAAGTGTGTGTGTGTTTGTGTGTGTCTGGGGCTTTTCACTCTCCAGGTTATGATACACAGAGGTGAATGATCAGTGTCTGGATATCTAAGTGCACACAGCGTGAAAGAAATATTCAAATACTTGATTTCAGAGGCAGCAGTAGCACAATGAAGTATTCATAAAAGATCTATAAATAAAAAAAGTTCTATAAATAAAAGTTCAGCCTTTAAAATTCCAAGTTTATTATCAACAAAATAGAAATAAAAGCACACATTATGTCAAATTGCCTTTCAAAATTTCCCCTTTATTGTGTTATAATGATTGGTTTATCAGATTAGTGGTTGCAGAGTGGTTAATTCCTAAAAAATGCAATATATTAGGAGATTTTTTTTAAATGATTTATTTACAGATCTGCAAAACACACTGCATCCTCGCTTAACCTTAAAGAACAGACAGAGGACAAACAGATATCTGAATAGTTTTAACACATACCACATGGGCACAAATGCACAAAGAATATACAGTATATATATATATACATATACATATATATATATATATATATATATAGTAAATAAAATTGACTAAACTTTTTTTAGATGTCCCCTTTTTATGCAGCAGCTAGAAAATGACAAATACAACATCAAAACATATTTACTGTCTGATCACTTCCTTCTTCTATACTTAAATATTATAAAATATTAAATATGAATTTGTTATTTTCCTTATTCCCAGTTATTGCAAATGAAACCACAGTTGGAGCAGCCTTGTGCTTTTTGCTCCTGTGAGTGAAAGTTGTGCTTTTACAGTTCTTTGTGAGTGACTATTAATTCAGGATAATTATAGATATTGTTTAATTACCAAGCCCTGTGCAGAATTTAACCTGATAACGTTGTAAAAAAGTTAAAAAAAAATATTCTGGAATGTGGAAGAGTGGAGGCAGCGTGAAATGGAAATCAGTGCCTCGTATTTGTAAATGACTTACGTTACTCTCCCCCTCTGCAAACACAGTGCACATGAAATTTTGCCGCAGGGGTCACGAGTTGACAGTTTGTGTTAATGAACTTGTTCCATAATTTATTGCACCTATAGCCCGGCATCACCATAAAGAATTGAGGAGTTGTCTGAGGCTCTCGTGTCTGTTGTAAATCTTTTCAGCTGGTACGAGCAGTAAGACTGGGACAAATGTCTCTGCTAACCGCTTGTGGTCTGCGGAAAGGAAATGAGGAAGGATTGTGGGACGTTGTAAAAAAATAAAAATATCATTAACTGTCACCGTCTGGCTGGTCAGCAAACCTTTGTGTTGACTGCAGTGGATTTTAGCTTCTGTGACTAAACCTTCTTTTATCTGCTAATTTCAGTCGATATTAAACTCGCTCCTCTTGTGATAATTTCCATTTACTCTCACTTAAGTTTGTATTAATGTATTTCTTTCCTTGTTAAGGGCACTTGCTAATTAGTAAATGTGTGAAATGTGAATGACAACAGTGTCCCTGGCTCACACTGTCCCTCGGGATAAGTCACCACAATAGGAGCACAACACTAGAGCCCTTGTGCAAACAAAGTGTTCTCAAATGAAGGAGGCATTTAAAAATGATCGCTCTCCACAAACAGAATGCAACCCTTCTCTCTTTGTCCTGCCACGTCCCCTCTCCCTCCCTAAAACTCCCTCTTTTTGTTATTCTCACCATCTCTCTCGTCTGCCCCGTCCCCGTTAAAAGACATTTGGCCCGTGCTAAACCTGGAGTGACAAATATCCCTTCCTCTCGTCATCAAAGGGCTATATCTGGTTTTCAGAGGCTGATCGGCTGAGGAGTGGTAAGGAGAGACGGATGGATGTATACACGTTGGAAACAGGGAATGAGTGGCCAGATTGGGGGAAAGAATGAGGGGGGAACTGGGATCGGAGGTAGAGAGCGGAGTGATTAAAATTCATCCCACGGTGCAAACAAAAGGAGGAATGAAAAAGGAGGAGAATGCAGGAGAGAAGCGAGGGCGAGTTGGAGGGGGTGGGGGGAGTGTAAGAAAGATTTGGGGTGAAAAGAAGATTGTAAGCCTCAGCAGATCCCTGAACAGCCCCCCACCCAAAATGACCGCCTTTGACTCACGGCACAATTATCCTGAGAGACAACGGAAAAGACGAGAAGGTAAAAGGAGGGGTGTAAAGAGAAGTAGAAGATGGATAGATGAAAAGGGAGAGAAGGAGAGAGGACATTAATTATTCGGCTTGGCCTTCCCTCCCCAAGTTTTGCAGAGGCCGACTGAACAGGGGTCAACCATTGACTCAATTACAAGACAAACTCTCCAAGGGCCCTACACCGCCACTCACCGTGGACCCTGCAGCTCTCGGGCAGGCTGTTGATTTTTTTCTCTCCCTCTCTTTTCTTTGCCAGTAAATGTTTGCCCCTCTTCAGGTGCCCCAGGCAGACGCAGGAGCTCCGGGCCCCGGCTAGACTTTAACCTTTTCAGCCACTGAATGATTCCCCTTCTCTGTTCTCTGTGAAGAGTCGAAGTGAGAGAGGGAGCGAGGGAGTGAAGAGGCAGATGAAGGGCTAGAAGCCTTCTCTTTGTCAGGCTTTATAGCTGGTAATGAATAAAAAACGTCTGGTGACCCAAGAAGAGGTTGTTTTTTTTCTCCATCGCACAGGTGGACTTTTTCTTCTTCAGTCGAGTCGGCCTGGAGGATAAATCTTTTACAGTGTATGAAAGAATGATAACAAATTTAGGGTTTCATCCAAAATTCAAGAGGGGATTTAAGTGTGGGACGTGTTACAGTATGAACAGAGGTTTGTCTTGTTTTTACTGTTTTTGTTCTCACGATCAAATTCAGGTAGTTCTTCACCTGTGATGTCTCGGTTTCATGACATAGTCATGATCTTGTAATTTGGTAATACTTGTAGTGTAATGATCACTACACTGTACAAGGCTAAACTGCATCAATGATTTTTGAAATAACCAAAATTTGATAGTTTTCAATCAATCAGATTTTATTTGTGAAGCCCATATTCACAAAAAACTATTCTCTAAACAACATCCTCTCTTCTAAACCCTCAACGAGAGGGTTCCACATCCAATAATTATCAAATTAAGATGAAGGAAAATGTATTTTTAATGAACCCAATGAAAGAAGTGATCAAAATATTGCCAAAGTGGGAACGAAACACTAAAGTACAGTGTTTACCTTCCCGTTAACACACGAGTGCAGAGGATATCGTACTTCTTCATGACTCTGGAGCATTTTTCACACCTGTGTTTTCTGTTTGTCACGCCGGCCTCAGCACTGTGAACAAGTGAGAACTTATGGGAGCGTTCAGCATTGTTCCAGATGACCCTGAATTGATAAGGTCGGCCGGTACAGTGAGAAATGGGGTCTCAACAATGGCTCTCCCCAATCCTTCTCTTGTCAGTCAAAAGAACTGCTCAAGCATAGTACCGCTCCGCTCTCTCTCACTCTCACTCTCTGTCTTTCTCTCTCTCTCTCTCTCTCCTCTTTTTCTGGTCCTCCTCTTCCATCAACTCTCTTCTTCCGTTGTTCCTCTTTGTCACTCTCATTTTCTCCACCTCTCCGTCCCCGTCTTTCTCTCTTTCTTTCTATCCCGTCTCATTCCCCCCACTCCTCCTTTGTAAAAGAGAAAGGAGGCCATGAATACCACACACAGACTCTGAGTCACTCGCTGCACAGCAACATTACTGCCGCCAGATTTTTTCCATCTCAACTGAATCACTTTACCTCTTTTTTTCCTCTCTCTCTACAGGAAACGTGTGTTCTCTACTTTTTTTGTCTTTAATTTCCCCGGCGTCAGGTCCAAAAGTTCAGTTTTTTGAAGAGTGAGTTTTTATTTATTGAGAGAGTTAATATCTCCGAATATATTAGAGATGCTGAAACACTAACATCTTGTGCATCTACCCGAGCCAGTGTTTTTAATCACACTAATTATCAAAGGTAAAGATGTATTGAAATGAAACAAATGAGAAGAAAGCAGAAGACATTTAACTAATCAATTTTTAATTTTTGTGATGAAAAGGCTGCACTACAGGACTGGTAGTGAAGCAATATTTTCAAATATTCAAAATTGCCATTGTAATCTCAGACGACACATTTGTCCTTCGCTTTTCTTCCCATTCCACTTCTTGGTTATGCTGCATTCATATCATATGTAATCTGATTATAAGAGTTTCATCCAGAATACATTTGTTGTGCAAATACGAATGAATGCAGAATTATGTAATCTTACATGCGAATGTCAATGAAGTCAGCGGCTCAGGAGAATGTACCGCTTGACCACAGTGGCCACTGTTCACTTAAAGACCTTAGTATTTGAAGTTCTAAAACTGTTGGAGCCGTCTGAAGGGAGAATCCTCCACCAATGCAGAGACAAGGAGTGTGTGTGTGTGTCTTTAGCGAGCCATTCACTAACTGGTGACGTAAACTGTGCCGCTCTTTTTGTGTTTGTCACATCAGGTCCTGTGGGTCATCAGGGCCGTCATCCGCCCTCTCTATTCCCTGTGTGTCTGTTTTTGTTTGTGTGTGTTTGTGTGTTTATCTTTGCATGTGTTGGCTACATCTCTCGTCAGTGCATATATGACAGTTCACGTGTAAATAAGTCCAAACTGTGTACAACATGCCTTTATATGCTTGAGTCTGTTTTATAGAGAGAGTTAGTGTTTGTATGTGTGTGGGTGTGTGTGTGTGTGTGTGTGTGCTCTCTGCGCATCACTGAGCACTGCATGGAGATACAGAGTGGAATTTAGGGCTGAGACGCAGTGAAAGGGAGCCCCTTCCTCATGCATGAGATAGGATCAGTGTTTACATGCACACATGGCAGAAAACCTCTGTGGTTGCAAAACAACTCGTGCAGTTGCTGATGAAAACTGCCGCGTTTCACAGACAAAGGCTGTGACTGGACGCACATGAAAACCAGTGATATCCATTAAGACTGATTGTGTGATCATTTGTACTGAGTAAGAAGAGTTAGTGGTTTCTGCTTGTTCTTCTATTCTTCTGTAAACAAAGAAATTAATGCATTTCAGAAAACAAACAGGATGTGATTCCATTTCATCAGGATTGTATTAGTGTTTTCTGTCGGAGGACCAGATGAGAATAAAGTTTAAAGGCTTGTTTATTAGTTTACATCATTTGTGATCATCTGTGTCTGCCACCAGTGCTCCCACTATGAACCAGAACATGTGACAAACGTACATATTGCCCTTAAAAACACAACACAACTGATGGATCTCACACACGTGCAAGTTATAAACACCAACATGAAGATGTAGAGATCCTCTTCAATCCATTCTCTCATTTCTCTGTGCTGCACTACTAGTTTTTTGTGTTGTTTGTGGTCTTTATTAAGATGTTCTGTCAATGTGCTTTGTGTGGAAAGTGTTTGAGTGGAACTCTTTGCTTTTATCTGTTACTTCCCCTCCAAGTGACATCACTTGTTCCAGAGCTGTGACCAGCAGGTTTATGATGCACAGAAGAAAAAAAGGGTCTAACACTGATGTGGGAACCGGCTCTGGTTCCAGATGAAAAGTGTTAACATGTAGATAACTCCGTCTGTCTCATTCTCACTTTACACGTCACGTGATAAACATCCTGTGCAGTTTTCATTGTAAACCAACACAGTTTCTCCACACTGCACATATCCGTAACACCTAAAAAAACACATTATATGCATTTAAAGATTTGCAAAGATTTTTAAAGAGTGTTGAAACTTCATTGTTTACGTCTGTTTAGGTTCTTCTTCTCTTGTATTGCTGCACTGTTACAACATGTTACTGCCCCAGGTTGTCAATGTGCCTCTAATATCTGCAAAGATGCAACTGCGTCTCCTAGAATTAGGTTTTTGAAACTAATTTACGACCGGACTAAGTTTTCTATCAACGTGATGAGGAATCTGGCTAAAATCAGCTGAAAGATTGAGCAAAATATGCACAAAACAAAATATTTGTTTTCCACCAAAAACCCCAGATCTTACAGTACGGTGTCCACACACAGTGACTACAGATTATTAAACTTTTGAATGGTTATGTTTGGGCACTCACAGCTCTTGTGGTCTAATTTTATACAGAAGAAAGAATTCAGTCAAAACATGTACAAACCAAAGCCAACATTTGTTGACCACATTTACGGTGCTTTTGTTGTCTAAACTTCAGAATCACAGATGTCCGGGGGTAAAACTTTGGATCAAACTTCATAAAATTAGATGTATTATGAATACACACCATATGGATGTATTTACTGGAGGCTCATAGATGAGTTCAGTGTTTGTTCTCATGTCAGCTAAAGTTGAACACACGGCTATGTTGTCCTCAGATTTGAACCTCTGCATTAAACCTCCCTCATTTTCATATCGCGTGAGCTTTGACATCTTTGATCAGGAAACAGGCCCATTTGGAAAACACATGTTTCATCTAACGTGTGTCCAGAAGCGTGTGGGAGTGCCAGATACGCTTAATTCAGAAAGCAATTTACATAATTCATAACATTTACTTTGATGCAAAGAATCATTCACTTTTTTCATGATGCACACTGTTGTGACAAACATGAGCCAGTAAAAGTCTTGCAAAGACTGACAAAGAAGTATGGCAGCCAAAAACATGTTCCCCCTCCTTTTGTTTTTCTGGAAAGTTGTGTGTTCAAAACAAGTGGTGAAGGACTTGCATGCATTCAACAAGTGGCTGCTCCAAAGAGACGTCTGAGTGATTGCTCCGGGCCAGACTGAAGTCTTGTTATTGGGTCTAATGTGTGGAGCTCACACTTCAGTGACTTACAATAAGTGACAAAACTGGAGGAGAAAGTCATCGTGTGTGTGGTCTTGAGGCTTGGAATGAGAAAACCTGGTGAAATTCCCAAATTAAGGATTTTCACAATCAATTTAAATGAGCTGCAGTTTAGATTGTTGACATTCCTCATGTGTTTTTGATCTCACTACTTTGTGCGTCTGTTTATTTGGGAGCAAAACCGTAGACAATTACAAGCCTTAGTGTGAGTGTGTGTGTGTTTTCAGATCCTCACCCTTCCAATTCACTGATTAGCTGATTTGTTGCCTTTTAGTTATGTTAATGCAACTTAATTACAGTCCCAGTGGGAAGATGCACTCTCCTTTATCCCCCCCCCCCCCCCCATACACACACACACACACACACACACACACACACACACACACACACACACACACACACACACACACACACACACACACACACACACACACACACACACACACAATTTGTGTCCAAGAAACATAATATAACAGGGTATCATTGTGTGATTCCTCTCTTCTTCCTCCCTCTCTCTCCCTTTGTTTCACTCTGTCATTCCCTTATGTGCATCTTTTTATTCCATGCTATAATAATCACCTCATGGCCGCTGCTCGGTGCAACCCTCAGTCAGCAGTGTGTGTCGTCAGTGAGTCCTTGGATCTTTGTGAGTGTGTGTGCATGGGTGTGTGTTAATGTGTGTGTTTATGTGTGTGTGTCAGGACAGCCATGACTCGCCTCTTCCTGACAGCGTCTGAGACTGGTGCTCTGTCAGAGCCAACCTTTTCATTCGTTTAAGGAAAGTCTCTGTGTGTGTGTGTGTGTGTGTGTGTGTGTGTCCCTGAGTCACATGGATCCCAGCCAATTAAAAGCTAACGCAGCCCGGATGCCTTGCCCCTACCAACATCTGGGTATTAAACTAAACGCCTGCGATATATTAGTTATGAAGTCAGCAGCTCCGAGGCGGACCACACAGGAGAAGTGCAAATTTCACAGTATGTCTGAGTCTATCTGATCCAAATACACTGTAATATGTTCACTGTGCAAATTGATGAGGTTTGTGTAGCTGAATGGGAAGCAGAATGAAAAGGGAGCACATCATTTTCCATCCCTACTGTTTTGCATCATCACATTAGTTGTCAGATCGCAGTTGTCATCAGTTCTGCTGTGAGTTATAGTTTACTGCAGATTCCTCAGGTGCACAGGGGAGATGAGTTGAGGGCTGAGACAAATTCAAGCACAGTCTCTCCTTTAACAAAGTCTTGATTGTGAATACTTTTTCATAAAGTCAGACAGGACAGGCATCAAAATGGAAACTTGACAAAAAATGTAAAGAAAAGGTTATGCCTTGACTCTGGGGAGATGAAGTGGGCGAGAGGAGAAAATGGGAACAGATTGAGACATAGAGAGAGAAGTGGCAGGCTCGGGGAAAGAACGAGCATGAAAGTGATGATATAACACCATGTATTACAATGACCCTCATCGAGGAGGAAAACACACACACACAGGTGTGCACGTTTAGTCATAAAACAGTGAAGTGATGGAGACAAGTCTCCACATGTGTGTTCAGCTGCTCGGACAAATTTAAGTACAGTTTACATGCTGAGGAAAGGAAGAGATAAAAACACACACAGAGACAGAGACTGGTTTGCTTGGTAGAAAAACCGGATTTGTATAAAACTAATGATTTCCATTGAGTTTCATTTATCATGATTTCAAAATAAAAGACCCTGGCAAGTGTTGTGGTGGTGCCTTGCAAAATTGGATGAAAGCTCCTTTACTATCTGACTGTCCATATTCATATCCTCTTCATGGCTCTAACAGAACTGTGGCAGCTGGACGTCAGTTTGTGACATCATGCCCCAAAGAGAAGCTTCACTGCATTCTTGAGCATTTTGCATTAATGAGATTCAAAACTGAATAAAAGAAAAAAAGAAAAAGGAAAAGATACATGAATACATATTAGTTTGAGCCTGATTGCTGTTGTGCTGGAGCCAGTGTTAAAGTTTTGTTTCAATGGGATTATTGACCCTCCAGTAGAATCCAAATCAAGAGTATTGAAAAAAGCAAACATTGGTATTCCCTCTTCTTTCAATCTGTGATCACATTCGTCCTCTTTACATAGATACAGGTTTCTTTGTTGCTTTAGCTCCAATTTCAGTCTTTAGGTAAGACAATATTTAACTGCTTATAAGCAGGTTGACATATTTTATGTTCCTCTTGGAGGAAACAGAGACCATGCCTTGCACCAGTTTCAGGTTTAGGGAAACTGTTCCATGTGGATATATACTTATGCATTCGATATGCAAGCTGGGTAATTCTCTGATAATTGATACTTGGGATGAAGAGGATGTTTTTATCTGTCTGTCTGTTGAAATGTTGATTTCTTCTCCATCACAATCCTGGATGCTCATTTTAATATTTAAAATGACACTTTGAAATCGCCCTTTCTGACCTTTGACCTTTCCTCTATATCTACACATCAGAATCCATCTTCTTGTCCTCTGTGATCACCTGCACAGTAAAAGACCCTGAAACAAAAGCCCAGTAATAAAAATAAAATCAACATGGCTTCTCTCTTGATCAATCCGACCAGTTAGGTTGGATTTCTCTGTGCTGTCTGAGTCATGGTTCTCCTTGTTTCCCCTCTGCGAGAGGCTCTCAGAGCTGTGGTCACTGCGCTCGTCTGGTGGCCTGCAGGCCGTCTGCAGCTGTCGTCGTCGTCGTCGCGGTTTCTCCCGCACACCGAATACAAACACATGCACGCGCATCCACACAGATGGATTCTCACCCTCTGTACTCTCCATCCATGTCTCTCTCTCTCTGCCTTTCATTGTGTCTCACTCTCAGCCACGCACATGCATTGGATGTCCGCCCCCGCATACTCTCTCTCTCTCTCTCTCTCCATCCCCTGGAGCCCCTGTGTCTCTCTTTCCTCTGTCTCTTTTTCTTCATGAGTTTTCCACCTCCTCTCCCTTCCTTTGCTTCCAGCTGTGTTATACAGCTAAGGAATATAAGTAGCAGCCGGCCGGCTATAAATATCGCCTGCCCACCCAAGACTGTTAGGATTATTATTTTTCTTATAATCACTGTGGTCTTTCTATAAACCAAACAGATTATTATCTGGTTTTTGTTCACTGCCGAGGGTCCTTCGCTGTTTCAGTGTGTATCAGTAAGTTGCAGCGAGTTTGTGCTCAGGACGTTTTCTTTTTACTTGTGTCAGGGAGTTGACTGACTGGAGAAGATTTACAAGACCTGGATTTGTACTGTAACTGCCTCGCTGACAGTCCGGCCTCAGAGCTGATGAGCAGAGTGGACAAAAGCCAGGAGAGAAAATGATGTAAAGCTGCAGAGAGGATGGGGAGGAAAAGAGCAACAAGCAGTTGGGTGGTGTTCAGGAGCACCGGTGAAGGTCTCGAGTGCTTGGCTGGATTTACGATGACAAAGCTCTGTTCATTTTTTCTTGAAAATGGGGGTTGGGCTCCTTGTTTATAGATGGCGCTCTGCTACATGCTACCTCGGCCTACAGCTGGGAGCCAGCTGTGTGAATCAACCTCTCCTCATCTGCTTTATCCATCCATCCCCCTCTCCCTCGTTTTCCCCTCCCCCCTTGTTTCCTCCGGCTCTCCTCCTTAAAAGGAGTTCAAAGAAATATTTGTGGTTGGGGCGTTGCGTACATGATACGCTGACATGCAGAAGAAGTAGAAGTAGGAGACAAGACAAGAGTTTGATGTTACATGCAAGACAGAGGAGAGAGTAAGGTGTGTGGAGGGGGGGTGAGAAGAGAGTTGAGGTAAAGAAAAGAGGAGGGAGGAGAGTAGGGGAGCAGGGTACAGGAAACCACAGGTATGTGCAGGATGGCGGGTGGGTGGCCTGGAGAGAGGACGGAGCAAACGTGAGCTTGTGGAGGAGTGAGGGAACAGCAGGTCATGGTGAAGGAAAGACACTCACATGGGCTGCGAACACACACATCTGTCCTCCTGAGAGATACATCGGTTGAGCTCCTGAAACCTGACAAATGTTAAACATCCAACTGCCTCGGAGAAAGCCGCTCGGTGGCTCGGGGCACAGAACGGCGCTTGTACAGGCAAATGAAAACACGGAGAGGTGAACCACTCCTAATCCTAAAACAAACACTATCAAGTCACTGACGGATCAAGCCAGCAGTTCAAAAGGAGCTAAAACAGTAATCATGACCGCGCAGCCGATGCGTACAAAGGAACATGAGTAAATGACAGTGCTTTTTGCTTTCAAATTGTTTTTTTGTCACTGTTCTTTCTATCTCTTTATGGTTGCACAGTTTCTTTCCCTGTCACCCTCAGCGTAAAGTTTCGACGTGCTGAATGAGATTCTGAGTTTCCGACATTCCTCAAATTAAAAAATGTAAAAAGTCTCATAAGCTTTCCACTTTTTTGTAACGTGCTTGGTTGAGCTCGACTCCCGGGCTCGAGCCCTCCAGTGCCCCACTGTCTGTCATCAGTCACTCCGTCTGTGTAGCAACAAGGGATCAACGTTTCATTCTGCCATTTCGACAAGGTGAGAACCCCAGCAGTGAGACATCAGCACCACGGCTTCCTCAGCCCACAGTTTACAGTACAGGGATATGTGAGGTGTGAATCAGCGGGTTGAAACCAGGGCTACAGTGTTGACTGTATTAAACCACAGCACCAGGCTAGTAAACATTAGTTTAGGACTTCAGGGATTCTTCTCTCTCAACACGACTACTGGATTAAACAAGTTTGTAGTTTTACATTCTTGAACCCAAGATAATTAGTGGCATTGTCATATGAGCAAGGCATTTAATGCATAAAACCACATTTCCTGTTAATTATCTGCTGCATTGATCATCATTAGTTAGCTTAAGATTTTTGATTTAAATTTGTTAAAGAAAGGATATGGAGCAATTCTTCATCAAAATGTTTTAAAACAACTACAGGTATGTGACATATGTTTCTGGACGTGTGTACTTACATTATCCAAAATGTTTCCAACAGCAGACCCAACTTTATTCAAGGTAATAGGACGTTTCATTTTAGTCACTTTTAATTGTATCATAACTGCTTTACCCATCTCTGCTATAACTTCCAGTAGAAATGACGTATCATGAAGGAAAAAACAACGGCTAGCCAGTAAGCCTGCTGGCTTTTCCCTCCTCTGTGGTCCCTTGCAATTGATTTTGATTATACATTCATGAAATGTTTGCTGATGTAGTCAGTAAAATTTCAGAATCATATAATAGACAATATGCAGCAGATTGCATGCAGAATTGTGAAATTCATACAAATCTACATATAAAATAGCCAACGTAATGTTCCATGCAAGAAACTGTAATCCTCTCTCCTGCTGTAAACCAGGCAGAACTCACATATTTCAATAAATAATTTCATCAGTTTTATTCATGTTGAAAACAAATTCTACACAAGAATTTGGGATTAATATTCCAACATATTGTTAGAGATGTTGTGATTTTCCCCTCCTGACAGTTTAGCTGGCTCGGACTTTAAGCGACCAAGACGAAATGATTTCCAGGAAAAGAAAATTGCAGTTTCGGGAGAAATGAATATACTTGTGATATTAGATCAGTGCATTCTGACTGAATGCACTGATAACAATTCGGAATTTTTGCAGAATCTGAGACAATTCTGAAGCTGGAATCAGAACGTGTATCTCAGATGCATTAAAGAACAGTAAATGCCTGTTTATAAGATACAACATCACTAGATAATATTAAATGTCTGCTTTTCTTCACTTGTTGGACTTATTCCTGTTCAATACCTCTTGAAAATGTCCGTTTTTATACTTAAGAGAGATTAAAGTTGTTTCGATCTAACTCAAAATGGCTGCTCATAAGTAGATATGACATTAATCTCCGCTGCAGCAGGTCAGTGAATAGGGCTTATTGTACATTACAGTGATGTCTCCAGCCCTGTGGCCTTTCGGTGGTCACACCACTGGCCCCCATCACATTACAGCAGCTGTAAGGAATTCACCCAGTGTGGGTAAAAAGGGGTAAAAAACACAGGGGAGGGGAGGGAGGGTGGGGGAGAAAAGCAGGGGAGGAGGGGGAGAGTCTGTGTTGGGTGGGTGGGGGGGTTACAAAAGCAAAGGCAGAATCTGAAAACAAAGTTTACCACCGAACGAAAACAACTGCGCTCGAAAAAAGTCAGTGGGTGAGGAGAGAGGGACAGAAGAGAGTTGGGTGGGGGGGAGACGAAAAAGAAAATGAAGTAGAATCTGGACTGTGGTTGGCTGAGGGCCTGAGCCCCGCCTTCATCTCACCCCCCCAATCCACCCCACCCCTCCCCTCCCTCCCTCAATCCGTCTCCAGCCCTAACACAACAGAATCTCCCACAAGCCCAGCCACATCAGGAACGGCTGGCTACATTATAGCTGCCATTATCGTCTCTCAAGTCATAACAGCCAGAGAACACCCACCTCGACTGCAGCTCCGCCAGCAGGGGGAGGGGCGAGGGAGAGGTCGCAAGAGCTGGAATGAGCTGGGAGAGAGAGAGAGGGGGGGGGGAAGATAGTCAGAGATAGTGATAAAGACAGAGAGAGAATGAGAGGATGAAAGAAAGGAACAACGGAGAGGCTGGAGGGGAAAGACTTTACACAATACTTCCAGATGTGTGTTTACACTACACAAAGTACTCCAGAGACATGTTGGGTTTTGTGTTGAGTGTTAAAGTTATACACGTGCACATTCTCTACTGAGGGTCGAGGAGAAATGAGGCGAAGACCAGAGGGGTCGTTAGTAAATACGGCCTCTTCTTAAGTTTGGCTTTGGGGAGGGACCAGGTTTAATGTTACACCCAAGAGTGAAGCAGCGTAGAGGCCGAGTGGAGCCGGGGCCGGATCAGATCAGGCGCTTTTGTCTGTCGAGACCGGTGACCTGTGGAAAAGACTTCTCCTCTCTGGAGGGAGGGAGGGAGGGAGAAGGAGGAGGAGGGCCCAGACTTTATGGGAACGTCACAAATGGCCAAAGGATGTAAAAACTAAACAATGTGTCTCTTTGTGTATCACACACACAAACTATCACCTGAGAAGTGAATTTAGTTCACAGCAAAGGCCATCAGGAGGAATGATCTGTTTGATCAAAGCCACACATTAAAGAAAAGATAAATATATCTCATCAACAGGCACATTCAGATATATCCTGCAGGTAAAATCTGGAGAATTGGACTTTACCCAGAGTTTGCTTTTCACACATGCACAACACAACGGGAAGTTTTCTGCACAGACATATTCACAACAGCAACTAATCCTCCACATTATTCAGGCGAGAGGTGGACGTGACGTATTAACTCCGCCGCGGAGATCACGTGATTATCTTGACAACACACAGTGTCGGCTCTTATCACCACAAACTCTCTTGACATCTTCATCTGTGTGTTCTGTGTGTGTGTCATAGAGATATTTGTTTTTGACATTTGACATTTTTGTGTGTTTCTCGTGTTAGAATCATCATCAACCTCCCCTGCTGTGTTGTCACATTGGATTCTCCTTAATTACTATGGAAATTATACTATTATACAGAAGAGTTTCATTTGGGGATCACAGGAAAAGTTCCAGAAAATTACTCAAACATTTGTGATGTAATATAGCTCTGGAAATTTCCAGGAAAATTCCTGTTTGAAAGTCAACCAGTCGGTACAATGTCAGGTCCAGGTCTTTTTCTACTGTAAGCCACCATGAGCTTCTGCTCATGCCAGAACAAGTACGACTGCTCCAGACTGTCTGAGTCTATTAAACTAGGTAAATGTGCCTTTTATTGTTTATGGATTAAACTTTTCATTCGGAAGAGGAATGTGATCTATCTTTTTTAGAGGTTACATAAATCTGTACATGATTGCCCCCCCCCCCCCCCCCCCCTCAGAGAAAAGCCTGAGTATTTTTGTTGTAGTTTAGTTTTAGCTTATGCTGAATGGCGTTTTTTTTTTTTTTTACAGTGTCAGTATTTGGCTTTCTGACAGGGAATGAGCAACATTAGGGATATAAAACCATATTTCATTTTTTGGTGGTAAGCTGAGTTGGTTTGGTAACTTAATACTAAAACTGGAATGGAAATGTATTATGATAAACCACAGTCAGGACCTAAGCTTGTTTAAAAGTATCCAGGAACTGAGCTCATCTTATTTCACAATCTACAAATACAAAAAACTTTCATGAGTTTGTCTCACTTTGGAAACATAGTGCAGTTACAGTTTCTTTAAAAATCTGAAGTTTTCCTAGGAGTTACATAAAATTATTTTTTAAATTCTCTTTTAAGCTTTTTTGTTCTTCAAGTAACCCATAATATATTAATTATCACTAGTGATGGTATGATTAGCTGTTTATCTGATTAGTGAATTTGGAACAACTTAGAAATAACTTTGCACTCAGAACTTTTCTCACAGGCCTATAATGACTTTTAGACATTAAAAAGAATAAATGATTATTTCATTAATTAAAAATAAGGATATATAGATGAATTAATGTGGAAAATCAATGTAAAACTGTCTTAATGATCTGTGGATCCTGTTCACTCTATATTCATGAGTTTTTCACACTGGTTTCCTGTGCACTGTGTAAGATTAGAGATGTGTTTAGGTGTGTCTTATTTATACGGGCCAGTGATGATGTTATGGGGTTAGTGAAGCTGGAGGTTTTGGTCGCAGAAAGTGGCTGCACTTCCTGTCCTCGTCCTCAGCTCCTGCCCGGCCCACTGTGCCGCAGCTGAGCAGCCTTGTTTAGTTTGCCGTGTGATTTATGGCCTTGGGGCTTTTTAATTTTTATGCTTCCCCATCCCTCTCAAACCCAGCACCACAAATTACACCAGGGACCAGACTCCCTTAGAGTTTCTCACAAAATATTGACCAAAAATAGCACAATGCCACAACACCTGTGTCAGCACCATGCATGTATGAACTCATCCATCATGATGAATTCATTTTTCCAAACATACATGTACACATACACAGGCAGGTTTATACACATGCATTTTACACATTCGGGAAAAAGTACATAAGTGCAGGAATGAAAAAAGTTTTTTTGTTTCAAAAAACACTAAGGTAAAAAAACACCTTCAATTATATAATATTTATTATTATTTTGTACTATGTTCTGTTAAATATTTCTGGTTTTACAAGATAAAGTTGTGTCCTTTTCACAATTTACTTCTTGTATTAGTATTATAGTACTATATTAGAAAAGGGGATACTGCAGCAAATGCAGTTGATAATGATCATGACATAAAGTTATGTATGTTTGTGTCTTGGCAGGTGGGATTATGTTTCTCTCTAAGTGTATATTTGCTTGCGAACGATTTCAAGATGGCGGAGCAGCTCAGGTTTACTGTCATTGACTTACTCAAGATTGTAAACTGATTACACAACACAGTTGTAAGTGTGTACATAGAGCTACAACAGCAAGAACACACACAAACACAAACACACACACTCTTGCTGCCTCGCTCCCAGGAGACACACATATGAGCACAAACATATTTTTCACAAAATATGCTGCTGACATTATTCACTTCTACTCTGAGATACACAACCATTAATCATGTCACACACACACACACACACACACACACACACACACACACACACACACACACACACACACACACACACACACACACACACACACACACACACACACACACACAGCAGCAAATACACTTGTTTCCAAAGCTCTCTTCTCATACACACCTGCCGCTGGGCGTACACAGTACTAACTACTTCTTGTATTTTCACCACACACGCACACACACACATTCTCTGTCGACTTGGTGGCCACTGGAATATTATGCTACCCCCTGGTGAGACTGACAGGTGTGTGTGTGTGTGTCAGGCTGTCTGGAGTCCTCTCTCTTGGTATTTATTGGTTCTGGACAGCTGAGGTGCTCGTCGAGATCTCTATTTAGCACTTCCGGCTAATTATCATACACACATCTGAAGCTGATGCTGAATATGTGCCATTAACCCCGGACCGCCCACGTCATTTAGGCACTGGCTAACTTTGCATGCCAAATCCCTCTGGTGGCTTGTGGGCTTAAATAGGTCCCTACTGCCCTTTTAACACTTGTGCTACTACATAACAGACCTCGCAACCTGTTACACTGCGACCACAGAGCTTTCATTTGCTTTCCCAGACTGGGTTTGAACACTTGTCACATGAACAACAGCAATGGGATTTTTTGCTTCCTCATGCATGACAAGGACTAAAGGGCAGAGTTAAAGAATGCGGCATCAGAAGGAAGATCTGAAACCATTTTGTTTCCCCCCTTTAGCAATAAAGATTTAAAAAATGCTACAGCGTTTCCATCTGTGGTTGCTATGACATCATCTTAATTAGCTGTGTTAACACGTACAACCCTCAGCTCCAACAGTAGTTAGTTCCTGCACTGATGTGGTTGGATGTAATGACCAGGTGCTTGTTAGTGGGATCTCTCAGCTGGAGTTACCTGACACATGCGGCCTGGATGAATGAATGAGTCTTCTGCAAGAGGCGGCTCTCTTCTACTCTCATTTTTTATATTGTTGGTACATGCATCCCCTCACCGCTCGTCTTTTAAGCTTCAAGGCGACACCCAGCTTTTTTTGTCCTCTGTGCAGGATGAGCAGCTGTGGCAGGTTTTTAGTGTCTGTCAGCAGCGTTTGAGCCACTCAGAGGACGCTGTTTCAAAGAGATATTAGAGGGTGTAACCTAAGTACTTTAAAACATGAAAAACGGATGGCTTTTTTTATGGCTGTTTTGATGTTTATGGCTCATTTATGCTCAACGTTAGATTCATATACAGAAACGGAGAGAGCCTTCTGTCTGTACTTTGACTTCAAGTCTTGTTTTTTACTCTAAGTAAAATTTAATATGTGAATGAGTTCAGTTTTTAAAAAAAAGATATTAACTTCCATTTATATTGTTTCTACATTTTCTTCTTCTCGTTACATAATGGATTTATTAATTTATATCAGCTCTGTTTATAAAAAAAATGACTCAGGAGTTGATTTTTCCCTCAAACTGATTTGCTTGGTTGGGTTTGTTGTTAACATTCTATATTTTCTTTTCTTTTTTTCCAACCACAATTGTTTTAGTCTGCTTGGTGGTTTTTCTCTCTGATGCTGTTTGGTTTTGTGTGGTCGGGATTGTTTGGATCTAACCGTGTCCTCGTCTCTGTGCCTCAGGTCCAGGGTGTAAGGGGGAGCAGCAGGTCTCGGAGCTCCAATGCCAGTGGACATGCAGCCACACCAGGGGCTGTATCACTACGAGACCTCACCCAGCCAGCCCTCCAGAGGGTAAGACAGCACACACTGTCCTCACTCATTACTCTGCATTTTAACCACCATATTTCACAGTGAAATTCACAATAATCTTACAAAAAATATAGTTGAAGGTTCTGGGACAAAATACATATTTAAATTCGTTTTGAGAGATAAATGAGAGGGGTTAATAATAACGTCTTAAATTAAGAGTCAGAACATGATAACTTAGAAACCGCCTGGCTCACTCCTAAGTTAGAAAATATAGATACCTACATTGTTAAAAAAGGAATTGAGATAAAGACATAAAGGGTATGTTTTCTTTTCTTCATACCTCCGGCAAGGCCAAATAGTCTTTTTATGAACCACATTTTTTAAATAAGGTTCGATTTTTAATTGGATCTACATTTCACATGCCCAGAAATACCAGTCCCCTAAAAATGCCAGATTTTTACATCAAGATCCATGAATTATTTTCTGAGAAATCAACAAAAACATCAAATAACAACCTATCACACAACGTTAAGAAAAAAACTCCTGGATCCACCCCCCCTTTAATGATCCTTATTAAAACTTTTGGTCATGTCCCATCGTTCCACAGAGCTCTGTCGATCTGTTCAGTTGTTTTTGTAAAAACCAGCCAACAAACAGACAGACATTGGTGATGTGTGTTTTTACTGTGTATTACTTGTATCAGCCAATATGCAGTATATGAAAATACAGACATGTCTCTGAAAGGTCATACTGAAGGCAGGTTTTACTCATATGTTTTGGTCTGTGTACAGGAATGAAGGAATCAAACGTGGCAACAACACATATTTACTGAGTTCCATTTAATAATTATCTTTCCACCTATGCACAATTTTAGGTGTTTGGACGTGTATTTTTTAAACTCAGGACAGAGCCAGACGAGCCGTTCATTCTTGTTTCCAGTCTTAAACCTAACAAGGATGCTGATCTCCTTAATGCACCTTCGAAAAGAAAGGAAACAAGCTTATTTTCTAAATGACTGAATTCTCTGATCTTGCCACCACTCATCTCAATCTTTCAGCCCACACCAGAGCTGCCCGTCTCTAGGAAGCACAACTTATATTCAACTTCAGGGACCAGAAACTGTTCCTATTTTAACACCAGGGGATATTACGAGGGCGCAGGAGCAATTGTTGTGGACACAGGCCTGTAGCTCAGCCCCTCACTCCTCCCCCCTCCCTCCCTTTCTCATGCCACCCAGGTTGCGGGTGGACTCGGCCTCTCTGACAGCTGCTAATTACAGGCTGACCAGGCCCTGTTGCGCTCTGCATGACTGCCCCGCGCCCCACTCAGGTTACCCAGAGAGAGAGGGAGCAGTGGAGAGAGAAAGGTGGCTTTGCAGGACAGAGAGAGACAGAAGAGCAGGAGGAGGAGGGAGAGAAGAGGAGGGGATAGAGAGAGAGGGAGAGAAAGAGGAGTAGAACAGAAGGGATGATTGGGAAAAGAGAAAGGAGGGAGGTAAATTTGGTGGGGGGGAACCGGCCCAGTGGATTAGAGAGGGCAGATTAAGCTCCTGTGTGGAATACACGTCGTGGTGACAGAATTAGAGAAGTGAAAGGGGATGGATGAAGTCTGTCCCTTTTAAAAAAAAAGAGGAGCAGGAGGGACAGAGGGAGAAAGAGGAGGAGAACAGGGGAGAGCCATTCTGAAACTAAGCAGTGAGAATAAGGAGAGGTCAGAGAATACATTGAGATTTATGAGGAGACTGGAAAGTTCCAATGAGGCTTCACTTCTAGTTTGGAGAGGGGGAAAACCCAGATGAGCAAGTTTCCACAGTGTAGAGCAAGATAAGGGCTATACACCACCTACTGGTGAGGAGGAGACATCACAACAAAGTCCAGTGAAGATGGGATAACAGATCTTTTCTTCTCTGGGCTGTTCTTTTTTTTTTTACCAGGTGGTAAACTGCTTCCAAAACCTGTTCCTGCTACTACAAATACTTTAGCACTTAAACTGCAGTTACAGAAGCTGTTATTGTGTCGTATTTACATATTTCTGCCCTTCACAGTTGTGCGTTAGTTGTTGTGCAGTAAAAACGAATTTGCACAGGGGACAATAAAGTTGTAAAACTTTAACCAACATCTCCACATAGCATATCACACATATCACACATTCCCTTCTTAATTTCATGTGTCCCTTTAGGCTCTGATACGGCACCATCACTGAATGTGTCCTCGTGTGATGTTTTCTGCCTGTTGACTATTGACTGCTCCTTTCAACCATACTTTTCATTTTACATTTGAGTACAAGTACAAGTACATGGTTTTGATCCTGAGGTATAGAGGAATTCATTTTAAACAACATTAAGCTACAGGACAAACAGTGCTGCACCAAACCACATCAAAACTGCAACCTGCTGACCGAACACTGAAGTTACAGCAGAAACATCACTGAATTAAGCAAAACTGGGTCCACAAAGTTGCCGAAATGTTGACCCACAGTACAGGCTAACACCCAGGCCAACCACCTTGATGTTACAAAGATATTGAAACCTATAAAAAGATTTCAATCCCTTAAAAAGGCTCATCACAAAGAGGACAAACAAGTCAAGAGTTAGCAGCCAGAAAAAGATTTATTCAACAAAAATAAAGGAATTAACAAACACAACCGAATTCAACACAAGGCCTGATGGGTCAGCCACAATGAACAAAAGAGGGGAAAACCCACAGACCAACCCACAAAGGGTCGTAGGATCTGGGGATCGTCCTCTAAACAAACCAACAAACAAAACTAAAGCTAACAGAAATAAAGCCACAAAAAACAGAACTACCAGAAAAAGGAATACAAGAAACAGCGCACTAGGTCTGCTGCTGCTGCAACCATGAAGAAAGAGAGAGAGACTTCTCCCCCTCTTAAATAGGTAGATCTCCATCAGCCAAACTCTGTGCACCTGAGGAGATGAGAAAAGAACAGGACACAATTAGTAGAGGTTAGGCTCAACCACCAGGGGGCAGACTAGACACTTATACGGCACATCTATAAATTCTCTGATTCTAGAAATACATTATATTATATTCTTTTTATAGCTACCATCAAGGGCTGGGCGATGAATACATTTCTCTAATTATTGAAACACAATTTTCATCAATAGCATATATAAACCACAAATCCAACATATGTCAATATAATGCTCATGAATTAAGCACAGTGAGGAGTTAGAACACATAAATGATCGACCTCAGATTTATAAAATTTGTGTTTGTTATTCTCTGCTCATAAGAAGAGTTTAAAACGTTTAGTCAGAAGCTAAAATAAGTTAATCTTACAGGAACTTCATTTAAAAGAAATATAATATGTTTGTCGTGATGATTATTGATATCTGACAGATTTGTATTTTCTTCTTTATCTTGACGTAATTTTTGATCATCACAACTTTTTGCAGTGGTCATTTCAAATCAATCACATTAATTGAAGTTAATTTCAAATCAAATTAATAAATTTATAACGTAAGTGTTTTCCTTTCTATTTGCAGCCTAGTCCCATCAGACCAGTCTCCCTACAGCGATGTGTCTCCGCTGCGCGCCCCGCTCATCAACGGCCCTGCGCAGGACTGTCGAGCTATGTATAATCCTATGACTCCCAGTATGACTCATGGATCGGGACCAGCACAGGGGATTGGCCACTGCATGGATCAATACATGAGGCCCCCTCAGGCCCCACCGCCCCACAGCGTGATGGGCCACAGGGGCATGCCGCCCACGGAGGGTGAGTCACAGTCAGAGTATCTTTTACACCTCGTGAACCTCACAGCTGCTACTGATCTGGATTTAAAGATTCCCCACAGAGCCAGGAAGAAAAAAAGGAGAAGAAACTAACTAGTTCTTCTTTCGTGCTCAACCAACCGTCACATGGCTGCGTGTCAACATAATGTTGAGATTTTGAACATGTGCACACTGGCTCTGTAACTAAGCAACTATTTGTCTTGATGTCTGTTTCTGTCTTGTCTCTAATGTCATACAGGTGGCAATAGCACCCCCTACTGTAGCCAGAACAACATGATGTCCTCTCACCATAACTTCTGCCAGGTCCAGCCTGGCTCTGATCAGATTGGGTCTGTTGACGGTAAGGAAACACTGATTTTAAATGTAAAAAGATGTTTTGCATCATCTCAAACTTACTAACTAACAAACCTCATGCTCTGGTCGTCCTTTAGGTTCGAGGTTCTCCACACCTCGCTCCATACTGAAGCTGAGCAAAAAGAGAGCACTGTCCATCTCTCCCCTGTCCGACGCCAGTGTCGACCTGCAGACGGTGATCCGGACATCACCCAACTCATTAGTGGCCTTTGTCAACTCTCGCTGCAACCCCAACGGAGCCAGCTCCTACGGCCATCTCTCTGTGAGCGCCATGAGGTCAGATACTTCTCTGTTCTGTATGCTAAGTTCAATAATGCATTTGAAAGTCAGTAAAATATCACTCTCTCTTTCCCTCTCAATCCACAGGTGCATTTTAGTAAGCTCTAGTATTGATCTTATTCGGTGCAAAACGAAACCTCACATTATGCACTAGTTTGTTACTTAATTTCGCCTCATCCAGCCACATTCACACACTAACGTTACGTGATGAGAAGTAAATATAAGTACAGCCACTGCAGACGGAGAAAAAACAGATTGCAAATGCAGGTTAACTGCCATAAGATAAAATAAAGAAGAAATTTAAATGTCTGTGTCATTCACCACTTCGGTTTTCCCAATCTGTAAGCTGGTAGCTAACTGGCTAAATGCTCAGCAACTATGGTGATAAAGGTATTTATACACATAAACACATGTACTAAGGTAAATTGATAAAATACTAAAGACAAATCATGTAAAAAGTTGGTTAAAAAAGAATATTAGTTTTAGAAAACAAGAGTTCATCATCATATCATGAGAAATGCCCTCATTCACCTCTGTACAGCAAACAGGTCTTGATTTATTTGAATACCTCAATGGTTCCTTCAGCTTTTGTTAAACTTGTATTTCTTTTTCTCTGCAGTCCGTCTCTGGGTTATTCCAGCAACATAAACTGTCAATCCAGGCAACACGGAAGCATGTATGGTGGAGGCGGGGGGACGCCCCTGGGTGGACACACACCAGGTCCCTGCCAGGCTTCCCGCTTACCTCCGCACAATCCTCGGCTGCACGTTACGCCCAAGCATGGACACGTAAGACAGCTCTTTATCACTCCCTGTACAAAGCATTCATAGCAGTTCAAAATGTTAAACAACATGATGCTTTTCTGTGTAGCTGAAAACGGAGCCAGGGCTGGGCAGTGTGATGGATGGCATCAATGTGAAGAGCCTGGAGGAGAGATCAGAGGGAGATGTGGCCAGTCCGTCTTCCACTGGAACTCAGGTGCAGTAACAGTCTCACTCTCATGAGAAGTGTTTTCCCACATTTTCATTTTAGCTTTTGTCTTAAGATTAGTCAAATAAGCTGTTTTTAGATGTGAGCCTCGGAATATTAGAAAAATTGAATCTGTACATTTATTGTCTGGAACATTCAGGCAAGGGGCTTAGTAGCAAGAGGCAGGGCATGGTCTACAAATATTCAGCTCTTATGACTAAAGACTCTCAGAATCTTTTCTCGTTTTATACGTGTATGGCTCCTCCTTTTCTTCCTGAGATTTGCTCACACTATCAAGTACAAAGATACATTTTTGCAGCTTTGACACACTTTTGTTTTTATGTGGCTTTAGTTGGAAAATAACCTTTTATGACATCACATCAGCAGTGGATGAAATGACTGGCTGATATGAATGATCTAATTAAGGCCAATTTGGCCCTGTGTATGTTTTTTAAAATCTTCAACATCTTGTTTTTGCCCATCAGGACCCTCTCCTGGGTCTACTGGACGGCAGAGATGACTTGGATAAAGACGACGGGAAACCTGAGCCAGAGGCCGTCTACGAAACTAACTGTCACTGGGAAAGCTGCAACAAGGAATTTGACACACAAGACCAGCTGGTTCATGTAAGAAAGACTGAGCTATAGACACTGCAGGCTGGGGAAATAACAAAGGGAAAAATAAAATAATTTTGAGGTCTTCAGGAAATCCAAGGTTACATGTTATCTACAGTATATCGCTATGATTAATATTGTGTCTCCCTGCGTATCTGTTTACTCTGCAGCACATCAACAATGAGCACATTCATGGCGAGAAGAAGGAGTTTGTGTGTCACTGGCAGGAGTGCTCTCGAGAACAGAGGCCGTTCAAAGCCCAGTACATGCTAGTGGTTCATATGCGCAGACACACAGGAGAGAAGCCACACAAGTGCACTGTGAGTCAGTCTCTTAGCTACCATCGGAATACGCATCATATTTGCATGTTCCTAATATAGCCGGGATCACAGTTGTGTTATTGTTGTTGTGAGATTTCATTATTGCATCTTGACTTACAAAACTACTATTTGTTATTTTTATGTTTTAGTTTGAAGGCTGTAACAAGGCCTACTCTCGCCTGGAAAATCTGAAGACCCACCTGCGCTCTCACACTGGGGAGAAACCATACGTGTGTGAGCATGAAGGCTGCAACAAGGCCTTTTCAAATGCTTCCGACCGCGCCAAGCATCAGAACCGGACTCACTCCAATGAGGTATAGTCGTGTACATCACTGAAAAGTAATCTGGAATCGTAATCTGCATAGCTTGAATGCTAGTATCCATATTTGCCATGGCTAATAAAAAACATGTTTTTATGTGAGATTCATGCTGCAAACACAGCACAATGTCTGGTTTAACTAAGCAAAATAAAGTTTGATGGGCAGATACTCTTGAATGCATTAATACAATTTACTGTTCACACAGAGTTTTGTGTATTGACTGACACTTTGCTATCTTTCAGAAACCGTACGTATGTAAGATCCCCGGCTGCACTAAGCGGTACACAGATCCAAGCTCTCTACGGAAACACGTGAAGACGGTGCATGGCCCCGAAGCCCACATCACCAAGAAGCATCGTGGAGACACGGGGCCTCGACCCCCTGGCTCAGCTATGACCCCTGGAGGCCAGAACTCTGAACTTCTGCTGGAGAAAGAGGAGACACGCAGGGAGGACTGCAAACTGCTGGCTCCTGAGATGGCTCTGGTGAGTGCAATATTTATTTATGGCCTTCAATATCAGAATAAAAAAAGATCAGGTCACATATACTTATAATTTCTGCCGTTTTAACAGGATTTTTTATAGTGTAAATGACATTACCTTATGTTACTTTTTTCAGAAATCCCAGCCAAGTCCTGGAGGTCAGTCATCATGCAGTAGTGAACGTTCTCCACTGGGGAGCGCCAACAACAATGACAGCGGGGTGGAGATGAACCTGAATGCAGCCGGCAGCTTGGAGGATCTCACAGCGCTGGAGGATGGAGTGGCAGGTGGCGGAGGAGGAGGGGAGGCAGGAGGTCTGGGAGGAGCGATGGGAATGTCAGCGCAGGCTTTGAAGAGGCTGGAGAACCTGAAGATTGACAAGCTGAAGCAGATCCGCAGACCGACGCCCCCTAGTCGCTGTGCAAACAACAAGCTACCAACACTTCCTGGTCAGTTTTATAATATTACCATCATGGGCGTATTCTTTATATATTTAATATATTCTTGAGGTTTATTGATGTTGAAGGGCAACTTGCACAAAAAAGATTTTCTTGCTGCAGGTTGTTTCAAACTAGAATTGCACTCAGTAGAGAACATAACTCCTCTAAGGCCCAGCAGCCCCCTGAAATAAAATAAGTCTCATAACTAAGGTCAACTTACAATTTTTAGCTACACATCATTAGTTGCAGGTTTCTAACCCTATTTGTTTACGTACCGCAGTTGAAAACATCCTACAATCCTATAAAACCACATTACATAACATTACACAGATGCATTGATAGCAACAACCTAAATATGTTTGAATTTGTTTATGAAGATTAACATATAATTCTCTCAGAACTTAATAAAAATGTTAAGGAAAGTGAAAAAACCCTGGATCTGCCCTCTGATATGAATTTGCACCTACATTTTATGGATTCATCCCTGACCCACACTGCATCCTTCCAACCAAATTGGTTACCAATGGTAACTGTTCAAGTAGTTTTTGGGTAATCCTGCTAACAAACGCAGATGAAAACATATCCTCCTTGGTTCAGGGATTACTTCAATTGGATGTAATAATTCTACCATAGTCAAATCTAATCAAATAATTGTTTGTATTGATGAACTGTGTCTAAGCTCTTTCCTCTTGGATTTCCATTATCAGGTCCAGGGGAGAATATAGGAATGTGTGCACCTTCTCCGCTTCTTTCAAATCGACGTGTCATGGAGCTGTCTAACCACGAGTTGGGAGGTGGAACTTCGATTGGCTGCTCCACTAACGACAGGAGAGGAAGCGGGACCAGCAGTCTAAGCTCTGCCTACACTGTCAGCCGTCGCTCCTCCATGGTGTCTCCTTACCTGTCCAGCCGGCGCTCCAGTGAGGTCTCACAGATGGGAGGAACAGGAGGGGGACAGTGTCACCTCTTTGGCCCAGAGCAGAGTGGGGGAGATGCCCTCTCTCCTGAGACCAATCGCAGGGGAGCTCCGTGTCCTGGTGGGGGAGGAGGATTGCCAGGTCTTCCAAATTTAACACCCGCTCAGCAATACAGCCTAAAGGCCAAATACGCTGCAGCAACTGGTGGACCTCCACCCACTCCATTACCCAACATGGAGCAGCCAGTCACTCCAGGCAGAAGAGGAGGTGTTTTGAGCGAGTACCAGGGTCAGCCTCTGCCCCCATTCATTCAACAAGCCGGTCCACGTAGGCACAGCGCCAACACAGAGTATGGCACCGGGGTTATCTACCCTCACCAGGCTCCAGGAAACAACAACAGACGAGCCAGTGACCCGGTTCGATCAGTAGCGGATCCACAGGCTCTACCAAAACGCTTCAATAGCCTTAATAACGTAGCCATGATGAGCAGAAGGAATGCACTGCAACACCGTGGTTCTGACACCAGTCTCGCCCGCCACATGTACTCCCCTCGGCCGCCAAGCATCACTGAGAATGTAATGATGGAGTCTATGGGTATGGAGCCCCACCTCTCCCCTGTTGATGCCAGGGATCGTTCTCTGATGATGCCCCCTGGAGAAAGAAATTTTATGGGATACCAGCAACAGCATCAAACTCTTGGAGGAGGTGGAGGTGCTCTTTCAAACCAGCTCTCCCCAACCCATGACTCCCTGGGCTGCCCAGACCAGGGTTACATGCAGGGGCACTATCAGAATCAGGCAGGGGAAGTAACCTCTAGGGTTGGTGGAAATCCAATGGGCCAAACAAGGCCGATTCATCCAGAGGGCATTTCTAATGCTCTTCTCCAGCAGGCCGAGTACAGTATGAGCACCTGCCAGCTCAGTCCATCGGGTCCCCATTATCCCAGCATCGGCCAGGGTGGTGACGCTGGAGGTCCTTGGAGTGATGCCCACAGCCAGGTCCAACCTTCCAGCCACGCGCTTCAGAACCAGAGAGGAATACAGTATTCAGACCCCACCCTGCAGCCTCAACAGACACAGGCCCACTTCAGTAATCAGACAGGCCTGTATAACAGCCCGGATGGAACCCACAAGCTCACCATCAAGCCCGAGCAGCAGTTCCACCCTGGGATGGGAGGCAGAGATGCGTGTCAAAGTGCGAAGCTCCAACAGCAGCAGATGCTCCTCCAGCAGACTCAGGGTTACCCACAGCAGACAGGCCAGGTTATGATGAGGAACTCTAACAATCCAAGTTGTGACTTTCAAGGCCAGAGCCAAACCTCTTATCCCGGTAGAGGGGGCTTGAGTTTGGGTTGCACCGGAACTGCTCTTTCAGAAGGGCAGAGGTCAGAAACCCCCATGATGCAGGTGAAGGAAATGATGGTGAGGAACTATGTACAGTCCCAGCAAGCACTCATGTGGGAGCAGCAGCAAGAGCAGCAACAACAACAGCAGCAGCAGAGTGGAATAAAACCTCCTTCACTGGCCGAAAATATGGATATGAGTGGCCAGGCAGTGATGATGCAGCGCAGCCCACAGCACCAAAACCAGAACCTTTATTCCAACCAGGCCTATCCTTCCTACCCCAACCAGAACCTGGTCATGAGTCCTCCAGCCCACAGCCGAGTGCCCAGTTCTGTGACAACTAAAGACCAGCAGCTGACAGGTCTCCCAGGGTCGTGCTATGGCCAGGAGATGGTGGTTCCTAGGCCTCCTCAGGTACGGAAAGCCCTCAGCCGCCAGAACAGCGTGTCACAGGTAGGAGGGGGCTACCTGGGCAGCCCACCCCACCTCAGCCCTGTCCACTCCACTCCCAGCCCCAGGCGAGGGGTCAGACTTCCTCCAGTCCAACATCCGCAGCACCCACAAAACGAAATGTTCTCCCCTTCCAATAACAACAACATTTACTACGCGGGTCAGATCAACATGGATATGGAGAAACATATGGACCCCCAGAACGGGCCTTGTATCAACCAGCAGCTTAGCATGGCATCCAATCTGGACTCAACAGGTGGCACTAAGTCTGCTCCCTATACTGAGTCCGGCCCCATCTCCAATGCCTTAGAAAACCTGGACCTGGACAATGCTCGCATAGACTTCACCTCCATCATCGATGATGCCGACTCTTCCTCGTTCAGCCCGGTCAACCATCCCCTTCAGGGATCTTCCTCTCAGGCCTCATCGCGCCTCACCACCCCTCAGACTTCTGTCAGCTTAGCCGCAGGCTCTGGTCTGTCCAACATGGCCGTTGGGGACATGACATCCATGCTTACCTCGCTGGCTGGGGAGAATAAATACCTGAACACTCTGTCTTAGAAGACAACTCAGCATATACTCTGACTAACAATCAAACTGAGGCCGTGTCGAGGTCTAATATAGACAGCCTGGAGTTTCATACTCCTAAGTCCTGTTGCTTGTAGTGATTTTCTCTTGTATGTTGCAAGAACGGTCAGTTGAGGTGAGACAGACAAACGTTTGAATGGAACATTTCATGAATGACTCATTAGTCTGGGCTGTTTTATTCGTCCCTTTAAGCCTTCATAAATGAACCCAACACGTTAACCCTTCTCAGAGCCAGGGCCCTGAACTGTCTAGGGGTCTGTTGCTATTGGATACCAATGTAACAGGAATAACAATATGCTGTAATGCATGCTGGTCGCAAGTTGTGACTAAGCTAATAATGTGGTCCCATTACTTACATTTTTAAGAATCCCCACCCTAAACCTTAAAACCAAAGGTGCCTGGTCAGTCTCGCTCTTTTGCTGTATTCTTCCATCACTGCCTTGGTACTTGGTATTTTTTTATGCCTGATAAGAAACTGATGCTGAACTTTTGCCAAACAGGCATTCCAGTCACATAGGGCTGTGGCGACAGTGGAGCAGAGAATGATACGTGTAAATAGGTTTTATATACATTTATATATGTTGTGTATATGACAATGAGACTTTGGATAAATCCTCCGCTCTCTCCTGATCAACTGCTTGGATTCTGAAGGCCAACATTCAGATGAGAGTTGTTAAGGAAGCTGGTCGGACGGATGAGAGAGATACGCTTTTTAGTGATTGAGAAATTATTTCTCGGTGCTACTAAATATTAATCTGCAATGCTAGAGATTTCTTCCTCGTCGTGAACATCACAGTCACACACCAGCGGCGTATCAGTATTCCAACACACACAGACACAGACACACATAGACCTCATTCAGACCTGGTATTAACATCCATCCTGAGTGATCTGATCACAAGTAGACAGTGCTAAGTGCAGGTTCCTGAATGCGTCCTGAGATGTTAGTACCAGGTCTGAACAGGGCCATCTTATTCCCACACGTGCACAGATGCAGACACACACATATCCTTCACACAGACACTCAGGACTCTGAATCTTTGGTGTTCAGATTGTGTTGTAAATTGCCTTTTCCAGACAGAGAGTTTGCACTCCACATGTTTACTGTAAGTGTTCTTAAAGCAGCTGTGTACCTTTTTCAGTGGCGATTATGTGACTGAAAAACAGAAAGTGCCTTGCTCTTTCCAAGGTACACACATAGGTGTTAATGAGTAAATGTAAAATGTGTGCCACAATCCCCTCTGTGTTACAATATGTCTGATATACTCAAACATAACTGCCTTTGCTCAACATTAACTCGACCTACGACTCGTACACGACTCAGCTGAGGATGACGGCTTTTTTTTTTGGAATGAAACCCGAATCAGCTGTTTTTGTATTTGATAACAGATCACTAATGGATGCCTGTATTTGAGAGGTACAGTCGCCGTACAGTGCTGCTGCACCTTGGCTCGAATCCCAAAGAGGAGTTTTTTGGAAACAAATCAGCGTCAGGACAGGGGGATCAAGACGGAGGAATTTAATCAGTTGCTACCACTGTAGTGAAACACGTATTTTTATAGCTACGCTGAGGTACTTCTGTGTGACTGCTGAGCTGTATCACATGAAAAAAAGGCTGCAGCTCTTGGCAGGAGAACAAATTTTACACTGTGGCTTTGCACTGACTACAGCACTGTGTGTAAAGGTCTCTGTCTCTCACAACTATTCAAATGAACCTCATTTTGAGAAGAATAACAAATTGTCATTGGAGAACACATCCGAGCACAGCTAGACTCAATAAGGACACGTAAAAATATTCTCTTTATGTGACTTTATCAGAGTGAAACAGTAGCGTCCCTTCTAAGTGTTAATGAGCATTAGCGGAATTAACCTATATTCATGTTGGTACAGTGTACATTCTACCAAAGACACCTTAAAATGACTGAGAAACGATGCACAAATAGTCTATGTTAACACAACACTAACACTAGCAATAAGCAACACTGACTGATAGTGCTGTTCTTTAGAATGTATGAGAAGTTTTGTATAAAATGATCTTTTATATTAATGAACTTTATGGATGTCGTCTTCTATGTGCGTGTGTGTGTGCGTGTGTGTGTGTTTTTTTATTACTGTCATCCTTCACTCTGACTTTTTTGCTGGCAAAAGAAAATATCAACCTTTAGCTACAGAAAGATATAATAGTAGCATTAACTATAATAGACGAAAGCCAAGTGTTATATTTTGTGTACAATTTTCTACATTTTTATACAAATGTGCTATATTTTACCAGTCTATGAATAAACATGTTCAGTTTGGGATGGATGCAGAATGTTTGTCGAGCTTTTTTTTTTACGTTTTTCATCACAAAGCATGTTGTTGACTTTTTGTGTGTTATCACAGCAGTCACAGATACGGCTCTGTCATGAGCTGTATCTGCAAATTTAGTATTTCAAATTTTTAATTCAGTTCAGTTTTTTTTATATAACCTCATATCACAACACACATTCTCTAGAAGCACTTTAGGTCAAGACCTTAAAAAAATATAGAGAACCCCAACAGTTCGTGTGAGCAAGCATTGGCAACTGTGGAGAGGGAAAAACTCTCCTTTAACAGGAAGAAACCTCTGGAATTAGACTCAGTGTGTGCGGCAATCTGCCTCGACCGTTTGGGGTGAGTTAAGAGAAATGGGGGAGAGATGGGTGGAAAAAGACAAGAGAGAAGAGAGAGAGAACAGGAGCAGTTAACTGGAACTGTCTTATTTAAGCTTATTAATAATAATAACAATAATAATAGTAATAATTGAGTATTGTCAGATCTGGACCCTGCAGCTCTCAGTCTCAGATGATGTAATTTCAATTTCCAGATGACATTTAATTTACCAAAGCACCATTAAACAAGTTTCCAGGTGTGTGCTCTTCTCCTCTGTACGTTCTGTAAACAACCAATCAGGAGCTGTCAACTATTTGCGCGTATAATGTAAAGTGAGGTTCAGTTGTTTTGTTATTTGTGCTGTAGTTTCTGATTGTTACCATATGGGCATGATGGGTTTTGTAATGAAAATGCTTATGGGTGATATTTGTTTCTGTGCCTGTCGGATTGATGCAGTGACTCCTTCCCTCCAATAGAGAGCAGCACTGCCTGAGAACAAGCACATGTTGCCCACTATTACTGCTTCATTCACTTCAAATGGACGAACATAGCATAACTTAAGTGCAGACCTTCCTAGATATCCACCCCTGTGCAATGCATTCCAAAATAATTCAACCTATTTAACCTAAGCGAGGGTATTATCCAATATACTCACCCTATTTCCCACAGACTGATTGGAAAACCCCTTGTTATGGGTATGATGTAGACCTGCCTGTTATGAATCTGCTGAGCTGCTGCAGTAAGTGGACGAACGTTAAAAATGGCTGCTGATGATGACGTCAGTGCCTGGACGGGCTCTCTGTGGTCAGTGGGCACTGGCACCATGGGCTGTCGAATGCTGTAAGAAAGAAAAAAGACAAATCTTGCTTGTAAAGTCATATCAACATCACATGTGCGCTTTAAAACACATCACAGAAGAGGCCGGTGGGAAAACTGAGAGAAGAAACAAGTAAAAAGGTTCAAACCAATGATTTCTGTTTCATATGACACTTTACACCAGTAGTTCCCAATCGTTTGGGCTTGTGACTCTTTTAAAATGAAGTCATGTCTATTTGTGACTCCACATCAGGACATGGTGGTGTGGAAGCGAGTTATGAGTAATGTAACCAAAGAGCGATTTTCCTTCTGATTGAAGCAGAATTAGAGACACAGCAGAAGAAATAAACACAAATCGAATTCTGAACCCTGTAAACATCCCTCAGATTTATGTTTAAACTGATTATTGGAAATGATCGTAAACAAAGTGTAATTATATCATGAACAGCGGAAAATATTGGTTCAAACGTTTCTCTCTCTAAACAATATTCAGGTGTTGTTGGAAACAATAAAACATCTTTTCATGCTATAATATTATTCTTCCGGTTAATACAGGCCTTTAAAAGATTCCAAATGTGGGGGAACAAAATCTTCCCTCCTTAACTTCCGCCATTCAAGTCTAATCAAGCAGGGAATTTCCAAAGTTAAAGTTATTTTTAGGGCAAATTTCTCTCTTAAAATGACTTTTTGAGTGCTCATGTGACTGAAACCACACAGTAACTTCATATAAGCTTTGGAACACTTATTATATATATATTATATTACACTTATTACATTAAAAGTGCATTAAGAGGAGATTTTTTGATTGTCAGTAACAGAAGGAATTGTTGAATCAGGCAAAAACTTGTTCAGCTTTCACATGTGCACTTTTTTTTAAAGACAGACTTGATAACAAGCACATAGTTCACTTTAACAGACACAACTAAGTTAAAAATGCCTACATGCAAACGTTTTTAACTTCTTGATTATTGTAACGAACGTGATAGATGTGTAACATAACATTCAGAATTCTCCAGCTTGTCCATTTTCCCTTATTTTGTAAGTCATCTAACTGTCATTTAATCTGATGTGTTTGGTAAAAGCTGATTTGCAGTAACTTTTGTAACATGGCACTGCCACCATTACTTTTTACAGTGTTGGCTCATATTTTGGTTCAGGGGCCCCAATGTGCTTAGACTATATTGGCCTTTTGGTGCTGTGGCATGGCACAGTGGACTCACGGCAGCCACTACCGCCTGGCGCTGATGTTAAAGGTGACTAATCTGCTCCAAGGCAGAACCGGACGCTCTCCTGACGGACTATTGATTTTGCAATCTAGCGAAACCAGAATCCAGAAAAGAATATTTTTTTATCTCCATGCAACATGGTCAACTAGAAGAAGATTTGGCATTTGACAGGGCAGCTGATAAAACGAAGAGGATCCCTACATGCTGCAAACAAACCTACAGCAACATTTGTGGTGTATAAATCCACTTTATTATTAATGCATCAATCTAATAATAAAGTTGCTCTATATGCTGCAAATGTTTCTGGAGCTTTAACCTCTTCAGACTTTTTCTTAACTCTTCTCCATGCACCTTGGAAGAAGATAAAGTTGAGCCATAGGGGAATATAAGTGCAAGAAACAACAAAAGTTACAGCCTCTTAAGATTCACACACACTATAGATATAGATAGATAGATATGTATTTCTACACAAAGTAGAAATACATATCAAAAGTGGTTGTTTCAAACCTGTAGAAATGTCACCTTTGCGATGAGGTTCACAAACTAGAAGAAATCAGAAGTATGATACTTTGTAGAATTGATTGTTAAATATAATGGAGGCTCGCCGTGCTTAACTCTGACTTATTTGACACAATGATATAAATCTCAGAGTTAAAGCACAGCGACCTTCACCCATTGTTTTCTTCAAACCTTTTGGAAACATTGTCTTCTTCTCTCCTGCCTCAGGCCAACGTGGCTGTGATGCAAGGTGACCATGGTTTCTTTTCTCAGAGTTAGAGTTAGTGTGTATTTCTACGTTCTTGAACAGGTTCAAAGTGAAAAGTTACACAACACTGATGCGATGATAGTGCTGTCGACGCTCCACAATGCGATCCCTGCTCCTCTGCGGAGTTACAAATGGAAATGCCAAAATAAGAACAGAGTTTTTCAAATGCAAAGAAGTGGGCAGCATAATGACTTTTCTCTTTTCTTGTCTTGCCATTCAGAGGGAGGCTTTTCTTTTCCTTTGTCACTTAGGTTGGCATATAATTAACTCCTGCTTAATATGCCGTTTAAGGGCTCTCCTCCCCATGCAAGAAGCTTTGAACCCATAGACCAGAGACAGGGACAAAACCCCAGTGGGACAGCTTCCTCTGCGCTCCACCGTGTGTGTGTGTGTGTGTGTGTGTGTGTGTGTGTGTGTGTGTCTAGGTGTTATTGTGAGAAAGAGAGAGAATGAGTTGTTATTTCAACAAGACAGTAGAAAACAATCTACACAGCTGTAGCATTGCTGTGTCCTTGATTCACTGCACAACATTTTAACCGAAACAAGTACGTTCATGAACATTCAGTGTACCGATCTTTAAAGGAAGTGCATCAGGGCAGTGTGGATTCAAGGAATATACTGGGAATGGTTGGTTTGTGGTATCAGTGTCTGGTTAAGCCCATTAACAAAATGCAATATGACGCTATATATATTTTCTTCTGTTTTTCTTTTTCTATTAGTAAGCACAGTTCTTTGGTCGGGCAGTTGCAAAGTAAGAATTTCATTACCCAATAATAAACCGCTGTGTCTGTTATTGTGTATATGACAAATAAACATCTTGAATCTTGAATCTTAATCTTAAAAGACAACAAAAGCTACGGCTCTAAACTTCACGTGCAAACAAGCTACCAATATACCCATAAAAAAATAGTATGAATAAACAATTTGATTGAAATCAACTAAAATGAACGAAGACTTCTACTTCATCTGAAGGCTGACATATTACAGTGGTCTATATACAAACATAACTTTTAAAAAAAACAGCTCCCAGGACCTTTGACGAACTCCTGCACCCATGTGACCCTCATCCGCTACAAACTTTTATTACACCCCCCTCATCCTCACCCACCTCCTCTCCTCCCTCTCTCTTTCTCTCCTCCCTCTTCCATCCATCCCACCACAAAGGGCCGTGATGACCCTTCTGTCCCTCTCTCTCTTTCTTCGGGCCCTCTGCTCCCTCCCCACCTTCAGGATGCTTTCTCTTCCAGAATCCAATAAAGAGACAAAATACCACCATCCCCCCCAACCACCCCCAACTACCTAACAGTCACGATGGGTGAAGGAAGGGGGGGGGGGTGTAAGAGCTGTTAATGTAGGGAAAATGTGTCTTAGGATATATGACATGTAAAGTTATAAGGTGGAGGTGGATGGGGTTGAAAAGGTGATAGCCTCGTGATATGAGAATGAAAATTAAGAAATATTGTGAAAAATGTATTCATCTCATCTGACACGTCTTATGTTTGCAGCATGTACGTACAGGGACTATGCAATAGTGACTATAGAGACATTGTTATAGGCCTTTATATCTGTGTTAATGTTGCATGATAATTGGAATTTACTGTTTTTATTTCTCTAATCCTCTCCCCTGTGTCAGATCCCTGCTTGTTTGTCAGTTTGCAGGACACGTGATTATCTCACACAGTTGCTAAAGAGGTGTGGAGTGGGGTGGGGGTTACACTGTAGAGCCAGGGTGGGGGTCCTGAACGCTGCGTTAGAGGTCTATTTCGGATGTTTTTTTCAGTTGCAAAACAGATTAAGGTCCAGGTTGCAACACAAAGGGAAGCTGCCAATGCACCACTTCCTACAGCCATCCAGCGGTGAATGGCGCGCAGGACGGGGTCTCTCCACAGGGGTACCCGAGCGCAGGTGCGACGCGCATAAAACAGTCGCAGGTCATAAAACACACAAGAGGAGGGGGGGGAGGCGAATACCTGCTCACATGAATTAACCTGCAGTTAGTACAATGATCCTCATGCTAGTGAATGTGGAGCCAAAGGTGAGAAGCTGGAGCCTCAATTGCTCCAAGAGCTTAAAAGTTTGGACGCTGCGTCAGTGCGAGGAGCTCTGCAGCATGGATCAGATCCAGAGACGCTAGAAACGACAGTGTCTGACTTGATGGCATCAAATTTACACAAGTGAGGAAGAAAAGCAAAAGCAGAACATGACTCCAGAGAAAACAAGTCACCATGCATCCAAAAACTCCTCGTTAGTTATAAGATTTAAGAGTAAAGTAATGATAGAGGTTCAGGTTTTGACGCTTCAGATGCAGTTGAAGTTGGACAAGAGACTTTTCTGGTTAGTTAAAGCCTCTAATTACAGATTTAATAAAAGGAATTCAAACAGTAGAAGACTCCAGAGTAAACGAATCACTAGAGTCATATTTATTATAAATAAGATAAACTCATGATATAGAGATTGAGGTTTAGCTGGTGTCAGTGTGAGGACTGCTGGAGAAGCAGATATGTTGAAATGCAAGTGTCTGATCTGATTGTATCAAAACTACACAAATAATAAGGGGAAGTAAAGACTGTGCATCAAAAAAAAGTTTGAGGAGTAAACTGCTGACTCAGAAAATCCTCGTTTTCATGCATTTCGACAAATGGAGGAAAGTTAAAGATAAAGAAGTCAAACAAGAACATGCAGAGACACCGAGGCTCCTGGGATCATTCCTCCTCAGTCCTCAGAAGAGGAGGCGCAGTGCACTGAACAATAATAAGTGTGTAACATGTCAGGGTGTGTGTGTGTGTGTGAGAGTGCGCGCAGCAACACTTCTCAGCAGTAAATGAGGAAGGTGCGGGTCTGCGATGCCAAGTCTGACCTCAGGGCCAACCTCTGCTGCTGACATCACTCCTCCTCAGCGCGGCTCGTCGCCTCTCGCGTCGGAGGAGTCCCATCAAGGTCTGACTTGAGTCTCTCCCGCTGCGAGCGACGGCGATGCCTCCTCGACACCATTCATTCTCCAGGCAGGCGCGCAGGACGAACGCACAGCCACGCACCGCCGCCCCGGACAACTCCCCGCAGCCGAGCCGAGCCTGACGATGACAGAGGAAAACAGAGGCAAGCGAAGGAAACAGGCAAACCCCAGGAGAAACCGAGGTGAGAGACACAAAGCGCTGGAGGGAAAGAAAAAGTTTGAACAAGTCGGTGACTCCATGGTGCAGCAGATGTTGCGCGCAGGAGCTCATCACAGGGGACATTTCCTCTGGAGTTTTCTGGAAACAAATACAACGTGTTATCATTGTGCAACTTTGACTAAATTCATGTTGTTTTTGCATTCATGACCCTGCAGTATTAATAACCGAGGATGAGCAGGCAGGTTGGCAGCTGGGATTATTACAGCCGGAGTAAAGACGTGCGTTAGAAGGTGAAGGAAATGCGCAAAAGAAATCCCTCAACCTCCTGCACGCGTTCACTGAAATCTCGCGACCCTTGTTTATTTTATTATCTATTACCGAAAAAAAAATGTAACCCACATTTTTGAAGGTTTGGAGGATCCACATGGTCTAAAACGTCCTGACGCAGTGCATGGCGTGTTTCTATCTGATATTCCTTTCAAGAGATGAGTTTTGTTCAATTAAAAAGTTTCCTTAAAAAAAGTTTCTTCAAAAAAACATAAGAGCATCTTTCTCTCTCATGTCGGTCTAAGTTTCAAAAAAAAAGTTTAGCCTGCTCGTGAGGTTTCTTTCTAGGATCATGTTCCCTTGTTGTTTTTATTTTCTACTTCAATTAATCCACATTAAGTTACATGAGTTTGATGAAGTATTTCTTTGTGGAAAGTCTATGTACCAGAAACAACATTAAGAAAATGGCTTATTTTAAATTGATCTTCTAACCAGAAGTTTTCTCTTGAACCACAGTGTCAACAGCTTTTTTTTGACAAATCTCTAAATCACTAAAAGTTACAAATGTAATTGCTAAAATAATTAGCTTTACCTCGAAAATGTGTAAACACTCATCATTTTAGTTTTTCAGTTTTCCGTCCAAGACAAAGGCTTTAAAATAGAACCCCCCCCCCATGTGCTTCATTAATCCACTGAGTCACATTCACCTTTGTGTAATTCTGACTATCAGTGTCTTTATCACAGGTTGAAGATGATGTCAGTTATCTGTGTCTGTGTGAATGCACTTCCTACAGCAGTGCTGCATGAGAGGAACTTGTTGACACTGTGCTTCATTTAGGGACTTTGTTGAGACTCTACATGCAACACACACTGTGCGCTGTTTGCAAGTGTTTGTGTGTGTGTGTGTGTGCCTCTGAACTCACTGACTGTTGTGCAGGATAAACACACTCGCACATGGACACACACGTAAACATTTGGTCTCCTATTCTTCTGATGAGGACTGGAAATTTATGTTAGAATCAAACGCTGCCTCCCAAACCTCGAAGCCGCAAAAACTCTAAAATTATCCACAACATTGAACATTTCTCTGAGCCTAAATTTAACTGCAGGCAACAACTGTTTAATGAGCTCAAATGTATAAAACTAACCTTTAAACCTTATAAGCTTAGTCTGAATCCCTCTAACGCTGTTGAAGTGTGTGTGTGTGTGTGTGTGTGATGCAGTGTCTTGTATTTGCAAACACAGCCTTAAACTGCTTCATCTTTCTGTCACTAAAAGGATATTTTGTCCCCAAAATCATACAAGAGCGCACAATCACACAAGTCGTTTTAATCTTAACTCATAAGGTTCACGAACTCCATCACAAACAAGGCATCGTGCTCGTTTGTCTCTGAAGTGACAACTAAACGTCGTTTGCTGTCAGGACTCCATTATAGTTTGCTATAAGTGTTTCCTCATTTTATTCAGAGAGGTGTGATGCCCGGCACAGTGTCACCAGGGTGAGATCCCTCTGTGGCTGCTCTCCGCTAACGAGCACCCTTGTGTGTGCATTGCCTACACACATGCACACTCTCACCTTTGACCGTCACGTAGCAGTTTGTCGACCGACTGCACGAACCAACAGCATCACAGTGCTGTGAAAGCAACAAAAAATAACCCCCAGCACATTTACTCACTGACAAGGACATGTCAAGTATCAGACTGTAGCAGCAACAACAAAAGCACAGTTCCTTTAATTCCTGCTGTGACCTCAGAGCAAAGTTAACCATCACTTCTGGTCAGTTTCAAGTAGTGGTGGAGTTTCAAGAACTGAGGGCGTCTCAAAGGCTAAATTGGAGGAGGAAAAAAAAGACACTGATTACAAATTGATATCTAGCCGAGAATCTAGAAAGTGTCTTAAAAGTCAAAATGTTAAAGCTGCTCTCTTTCTCCTGTATTTATTGATTCTTGCTCTGCGAATTGAAGTCAACCTCCCGTGCATGTCTGTGGAGATTGTACACTCATCGGTATCCTGTGTCACACACGCATCAGTGCATGTGGAGAATCTGAGTGTGCCCTCCTCGCTGCATGTATGCCAGCGTAGATACGTGTGTGTTAAAGCCCTGTTTAGGATCTGGAATGCGAGCGGGGAGTTAAAGGTCCTTGATAAACCCAAATGAATCTGGCAGGCCTGACTCATAAGACAGCAATTTGCGGATCTTGTCCAAACCAGAAGAAAGAGGTGGAAAAAAAACCATACGCTGACTTTTCTTCTCTCCCCAAGGCGCCTATTGATTATGTCTCTGTCTCCCCCAATAAAACTGTCAATGTTCACCAATATCAAGCAACGTGAGGAAATTACTACTCTTCATTCCTGGCAGATTGAAAACAGTCCTGTGACTGAGGAAGGAAACATCCATTTGAAATGATGACCTTTGTACTGGCTGCGAGCGAAAGATTTTGGTTTCAAAGAGTGTGAATTAATTAGCGGAGCATGCACACCCCCATTTCAGGCCTCCATACACAGCCACATTTGACTCCATACACTTATCTCGATAGTGTGATGGCCCATTTTTCACATAGATGGAGAAAATGGTCACATTTCTCGCAACGTTTTTTAATTATCATGGTGTTTGAGGTTTACACTTTCAATTTCTTTGCATTTGAGCCAAATATTACTAACATCACTGCATAGTTTTGGAATAACGGTGGAGATAATATCTTTTTTACTCATTGAATAAAGTATTTTATTTCACTTTCAGGACAACTCTAATGAGACAGACATTTAGTCTATAACGGATTCAAAGAAGCCACCTAATTGGTGCAGTAACTGTTCTTTGGCCACTGTTTAGATTCCAGTGTTTTCATTTATTTAAAGCCCGCTGACTGGATTATATCCGGGCTTTCCCCTGCATGCTCTCAAACATAGCGGGTGTCTGCACCAGAAAGACATCCACACACCCGATCACGCTCATCCGGTCCCCGACTCTCGAATCAGACACAGGGTTGCATTTCACGAGCGTCCTCAGAAACATATTTAGCCCTGTGGCCTTGTGCTTTAGGTTTTGTCAGTCCATGAAAAACCTTGCTCTGTTGTTGAGTTGATGTGCCTATTTAAGAGAGAGAGAGAGCTTCTCTCCCTGTTTCCCTCACTCCCTCTTTCTCGTTTTTCTCCTTTTTTCAAGTGCCAATTTATTTCAACTCCTTTCCCCTTTTCTTCTTTCTCCTTCATTGATTTCCAAACCCCAGTCTTTGTATGCAGCTGGGGCCCAGCTGTGTGTCTGTGACTGTGTATGTGTGTGCATACATGTACGTGTGTGTGTGTGTTTGTGTGGGTTTTTCTGGCACAGTGCTGCCACAGTGAGCATAGCACACTGTACACAAAGGACTCAAGCAGCAGAAAAGAGAGGGAAAAAGAGAAAGAAAGAGAATAGAGGGGGAAACATAGCAATGAAAGACTGTCGCGCTTGTACTGTACAAAGCACAGGGGCTGGGCCTGTTGGACCGGGCCTGCTGTAAGATGTATCGGCGCTCGGGGATGAGGGGCGGGGGGAGAGAGCGAGACAGCAATGAAGAGCTCAGGCACCACAGTTTATTACCAGGACTCTTCAAGGGGCTCAGCTCAGGCGTCAGAACCAGCGGGTGGGTGGGACAGAGGAGGAAGAAAGAAGAGGAGGATGACAGAGGTGGGGAACCGATGGGGCTGACGGCGAAAACAGCTCTTCGGCGTGAGAAGACAAGGGGTGGAGGGGTGGAGGGGGCATGATGGGTAGATGCAGAAGAGACGGGACGGGGCGACAGAATGTGGGATAATCTTAAGTGTTTCCTTATTTGTTCCTTAACGTTCCCATAGCTCCAAGTGGCACATATTTTTCCCATCCCAGCTCTGCTGCGTTTGATGCCAGATCAACGCAGCAGTGATGGGGAATCCCTTGATTGAGTCCCTCTGGTATTTTTCACATGTTTATTCAATTATTGCTTGGATGCAGCCCAAACAGTCCCATGTCGTACTGTACATTCCTGCTGTGTGGCTGCCACACTGATGATCCACTCCAGGAGGAATTATTATTGGGAAAGTTTTGCGGTGCCATTGTAGGATTAATACTCGCGCGGGGGTTTTCCGCCATATCAGCTCCCGCTCGTGTCCGTTTGGAGATGTAGGGTGTCTCTTGTTGAGATGTTACATCGACTTTTCATTGTCTGTATACTGCAACAAAATGTAGAATAATCTTTTTTTAAATCCAACCGATCTGCTCGGAGAAATGTAACTTTTGCTCAGTCTCTGAAAGTCAGTTCCAGGAAGAGAAAAGTTAAATTAATTAGAAACTTTAGAGTTGACTGTTTCACACTGTTTTTAACTGAAAGATAACACAAATAACCACAGGGGCCATGAGGTGTGTATGTGTGTGTGTGTGTGTGTGTGTGTGTGTGTGTGTGTGTGTGTGTGTGTGTGTATGTGTGTATGTGTGTGTGTGTGTGTGTGTGTGTGTGTGTGTGTATTAAGGTGCCATAGGCGGCACGTTTTTCACACGTTTAACACCAAAAAAATTCTCGCGGCCTCTCACTCAAATTCATGCGTTTGTATTTTCACATCAAGGCGTTTTGTCTGACAGAAAAAGGTTGACGTACTGCACATTTTGATGCTCTCTTTTCATTCTTGACAGATTCCATTTCCTTGTTTTATTATTACATCCTTTGTCATTGCTTTGGCAAGACGCCTCACCTTTGAGTCTACTTGCAGATCTTCCCCTTTTTGAGCAGACAGGCCGGAGTATTGTGCGTTTGATATGTGCCGCATGTGTTTGACGGGGGAGAGGGGTTAAAACTATCCAGATATAGGCAGGATCTCTGCACACAATTTATAGATATGTGCTGTTTTATCACACCTCAAATTAAATTTGGAGCCCCGCTTCAGCTGTCATGTATTACAAGGCCCAGATGGGTGGCAGAGCAAGAGAGAGATGGAGGGGGAAAAGCAAAGAGACAGAGAGAGAGCAGCCTGGCAGACAGACAGAGTGTGTTAGTGTTTTGGACGCAGATACAACAGGGCAGCACGTTGATATGTGGTAAACGACAGGAGAGGGGTGGCATTTGTTGAGGATCTGCTTTGATCACCTCATAGGACTGATTCGAGAAAAGGAGTAGTCTGTGGTTTTCAGTTTGGCACCTTTTAAAAAAAAAAATCACTTCCCATTTCTTTACTGCCTTTCTTTCATTCTTTGTATTTCTCTCTGAGGCCAGGTTCATTTCCTTATTATACCTTTTTTAGACAAAATGTTTCTCTCATTTTTACTTTTCTTCCCTTTGTATCTCTTTTATCAACTTAGCATCACACAGGCAACCATGGCAGCTTATCGACCAAAAATTGATCGCAGGACTGTGTATGTTCGTGTAAAAAAGATTTCACTGGTCGTTCCTTTTTTTTCATGTGAACATAAAGTTGCTTGTCTTGGTCATCGCTCAGTTATGAAATCCTATACCGCACCCAGTGTGTCTCCCCTGCAGGGCTGCTGACAGTGTTGTCAGCTGGTGGTAAATCAGCACAACACCAGTAGTTTCCGCTTTAGCTGTGCACATTCCCCGTGATGGACATGCAGTTCTTGGCAGGGAGCGGACCTCAGTTAACACCTGACACCGCAGTTGAGAGTATCAGAGCGACCAGCAGAACGAGGTGAACTCAGTGACTGACAATAAAGATGGACATGTCTCCACTTCCTCCCACTGTGCAAAAATGAAGTCCAAATATCCTTGATAGGGTTCTGCCATCTTGACTGAAGTCACAGTAACAAGGTCTCACTGATTAACAAGGTCTAACTGATTAACAAGGTCTCACTGTCCATCCAATCATGAGTCAATCACAGCTGTCAATCACAAAATCTCCACGAATTTGTTTCATCAGAAAAGTGAATATTTGAAAATACATAAGCGTAATAGAACTAATTAATAATCTCAATTGTTTATAAATGATCTGTCATTCTATTAATCAACTTATAATTTCAGTTTTAAACTAGATGTCTCAGTTTCTTTTGACTAATCCAGCAAATGAATCACCTGATTAAACAGCTACAGTATTACGTGAAGGCCTGAACGAAGTATCACCACAAACAATGCAGCCTTAAATAATTTTTTAACTTTACTGATCCCACGCTGAGGAAATTCACTTGTAACTGCAACCTCATCAAAATAAGGTCGACAAGAGGATGTGAAAGTACAATGTAAAATAAAGGGACACTGAAATAAAATGAAGAATAGGGAACATATATAATTATCACAGTATATAATCTAACAGTCCTCTCCAGTCCACCAACAGAAACTCTTATCTGCAGTCGAGGGTTTGTACTTCCATCAGCTGAGGTGTGAGAACTTGGACCAGCAACAGAAAAGGCATGGGTCAGTCAGCCAACTCCTCCTCCTCTCTCGCTCTGTCTCCCTGTACCTGTGATCACCTGGTACCATCTCCGCCTGACCTGCACATCCCACTCTCTCTTTTGCTCACACATTCAGATAATGTACGTACTCGGTTACCTGGAAGGGAGTAAACACATTCCTCTGGGGAGAGAACACGCTTCACTGACTTCTGGGCCCACCAGCGAATGTATCATCTCTGCAGAAAGCAGTGATTTACCACAAAAATTCATTCATTCCTGCCAGTGAGACCTGCAATGTAAAGACATTACTTGTGTTACAAAAAGTACCTGTGAATACGTGGCCTGCAACATCACTAATCAAAAATGAAAGTGAAACAGAGAGGTTTTGGAAAGGAATTGGACTATTTTTGTAATAAACCATGCCTCTATATTTAGTCGTTTTCAAGTGTGATCAACAAAAACTTCACAAAAAACAAAAGATGTTGATGTTTCCCACCAGCATGAAATATTAAATGATGCAAATGAGTCTTTAGCTCAGGTAAGAACAGGATCCATGCACTGGAAGGAAGCAACTCAAATAATCACTTTTCACTGCTCTTATCTCATTGCTACTAACATGTTGTGTTGAAAAATGTCAAAGCGGCACGTAGGTTTTTAATGAAAAAGGTCAGCCGCTAATAAAAGAAAATGAATAGGCACGGAGAACAAAAACAAAAACTTTCTGAAGTCGTACAGAATCGTTGCTTTTTCCTTCTCTGCTGATGCGGTCGAGCGGGGTACCTCAGGGAAGCAGTGCAGTTATGATTATATGGTGCGTGTGTCCAGCTTTGCAGGAGGGATGGAAAGGGAAGTTAAGTTATAAGGCAGCCTGGCAGCATTTCAGAGCGAGGTAACGTCATCTGAATGATACGAGTAATAGGAAGGTGTGAATGCGTCCAGGCCTCGTACTGGGCCGGGCCCCTGAATGTCTGACACAAATCGGATTTTCTTTCTTCTCTCTTTCTCAAACTCTCTTTCTTCCAGAAATCATCTGTTGCTTTTCTTTCTTCTCTCACTCTTCATCTGTGTGCTTTTGTTTCTCGCCCTTCCGTCTCCTTTCTTCCCTTTGATTCCTCTTTATCTCTCTCTTTCCTGTATCGACTCTCCCCCACCTCCTCTATCCCTTTCACTCACTTCCATTTTTATCCACTCCCTCTCCTGCTTTCTCCTGCTTTCTTCCCCTCTTCTTCCATCTATCCATCCTCTGCCCCCCCCCCCCCCCTTCTCCCAGAGCCCTGAACGGTTGCCATCATGCCCCCCCACCCACACCACCTACCCACACTCCCCCCCCCCAAGTGCCTCCCCTGTCCCACTGACACCACACGCTGCTCCCATCCCCCGAAAACCACTTCAAACAGCCAACGCCATCAAAGCTTGCAGTCAGTCAGCCAGGCAGTCAGCCAGGCAGCCAGCAAGGCAGCCAGTCAGCCAGCCGGCCTTCTGCTTCGACTTAAAATTACTGTCGTCCCAGTCGCGAGGCTGCTTTCCTCTTCTGATACACATCAAAGATCCTCTTAAACTCCCCAAGTTTGCGTTTTAAACCTTTCTTCTTGTTCAGTCTTTTTTTATATACATTATTTCGACGGTTGAGGTTTTACTCTCCCTCTCTTTCTCCCTCTCTCTTCTTGCCATCACTTTTTTTTCTCCAACATGGGCCAGGTCAGTAATGACATGCACACACTCTCTCGTGCAGTTCTGCTGCCTTTGCATTTTTCTCTATGACTTTAATTAGTTTCTTTTTCAAAGCGTGGGCTCTGGCCTCACATGCACTGCACACACTCTCTCTCACACACTCACACACACACACACACACACACACACACACACACACACACACACACACACACACACACACACACACACACACACACACACACACACACACACACACACACTAGATCAAGTTGAAACAAAAGCACGTATGAGTCTGTGTAAATTAATATGCAATATGACTCATACATCTTTATAATCAAAACTCATAACCACAAAAGACCAGCGTGTGAACAGTGTGTTCCTTTTTTCCTTGACTGTATTTCTTTATGTGTGCATGCAGAAAAAGTGATGAAAGACGAGCACACTCAGAGTCAGAGACAGTAGACGGTGTGTGTGCAGGCGCGTGGGGAATGACTGAGAGCAAGACAAAGAACACGAGCAGAGCGCCACATTAGAAAGGCGTCTTTTCTATGTTTCAAAGCCTCCAAGGTCACTTGTGGTCACTGGAAATGCTCTGGTGTGTTATCATCTTATTTGAGGGATGTAATGTCTGCATAGGCCAGAGGATGGCGCCCCGTCTGTATGTTACAGACGATCAGTGAGATCGTCTGTAACTGGTTCTCATCTGCAGGCTGAAGAACATTTATCATGGTAAAGAAACATACAATTATTATACTGATATAGCTGCATTTTATTGTTTCTTATTTTACTGATTGATTCCTGAATGCAGCAGCAGTAGATAAATGTCTCAAGTTGTCATGTTCTTTAATGACTAGTTGTGGTCTTTGTTTTTTTTTAATTGTTCAAAGTGCAGAGAAATAACAAGGCAGTTTTATTTATTTGCAGTAGCTGTAAGGAGTTGATTTGGTGTTTTTTAACTACTTCTGTCGTGAATACCTTCACATGTGTGCTCTGATCTTTTATATCTCATTGTGGGTTCCTCAGAGTTCTTGTATCTTGCGTTTTAAATCTGCTTTGAGTGGCTATATTAAAACATTTTGGGGCTTAAATGCACAAAACACCTCAGAGAGATCGTGTATAAAGATGTTTGAAGTCGTGGGATACCAGGCATACTTGTTTCACCCTCAAAACAAATCTCCTGTCGTGGGCATAGCTGAAAGTTGCAGCTCGAGTCGAACTAACCAAATCCCACATTGTGTAGCTGTTAAACTCAAAAGAGAAGTTTTATTTAGCGTGCACCCCTATTAAAAAACTTCAGAACCTTTGTGCTCCGTCAGAGAATGTTTTAATATTCAAAAGGAGCCACTATTGTGTGGTTTCTTGCGCCAACGTACAAAATAAAGAGCCACATCAGACAGCTGGAACGGTCCCCGAGCATTTTCATGTGTCAAGAAAAAGAAGAGGGAAAACAAATTTGGCGTGGGGGGGGAGAGACGGGGGTATTTATAGAGTGGTGTGAGAGTCTCTGCAATGACAGGAGTCTAATGAAGTGGAGTTTGGGTTTTGATTCACAGTGTGGTGAGTGCGTGGGTCCTTCTGTGACCGTTGCTGCATTCCAGCACCGGTTCCTCGCTACACGGAAACCAGCGAGGGCCACAGGAGGAGGCGGAGGGCCAACTCGAAAATAACGCGTTCCTCAAACCGAGCTAACCTTTCTTAGAGGCGCGCAGGCCTGCGTGCTCCCAGTGCACGGTGGCAGTGACACTGAGCTCAAACATGGCGGGGGAAAGCTAGAGTACAAATACAATAGATGAATTAGTTTGTCACTGCTGGTGAGTCACTGACATGGTGAATTACCCAATATACACAATTCAGCAGCAGGATGATGTGAGCAGGGTTTCCTGTGTTAACTTAGTGTGGTGGGTCAGTGGAAATTGTTTTCTGCAAGAGAGTTTATTACAGATGTGTGATGAGGAAAAACAAGAACGAGACATTGAATTTAAAGCAGAGGCTGTAAGTCATTATGATTGTTATATGTTCTGGATGTTAAATCGCTTGATAGAACATCTCTATAAAATCCCTAAAACTCTCAAAGCACTTGTAAATAGCTATGGGTTACAGAATCCAGCGGAGAAATAACCCGAAATCAATTTACTTTCTGTATCATTGCAAACAGAAAAATTTTGCACTTTTTCTCTCTAGTGTGTAAGTGTTTTAAGCCGCACCCAGAGTTCAAAAAGCATTGCTCATGCAGAGGCCGCATGTATCTGCTTTGAAGGTGACAATTGGCGAGAAAACGAGGTGATTCTTTTTTTGATAAATGTCACTGTGGTGGTCTGGAGGACAGGTAAACATGGTGACAAACATGCAAGCAGCAGCAGCACACAGGAAACCTCTGGAGGAAGAGCACACAACCACAAAGGCACAGTGCACACCTCTTCACCCACACCTTGCCTCTTTAATGCAAAGAGAAAAACTGATTGCTGCATTTTTTCTCTTGTTGCACCTTCACATTTGCAAATGTAGATAATAGATAATGAGACTGGGCTGCTTTAACCTATCTGCGGTTTGTTTGAGCATCCTATAGCTAAAGGGCTGTATACAACATCCCCTTAATATACAAAGAGGATGTCGTATGACGGTACACTGAAAGACAAGCTCTACCTGTGCAAAATGTAAACCATTCATTTTGAGTCCGCTGTGGAAGTTACCATCATTATAGGTTTGCAAAAATACACCGTGGATTTCTATAGATGACTCACCACATGGTCTAAGAATATAGCTGGGGTGGGAATCTACAAGACGGGGAAAAGTACACGCTGTGAGGGTTTTTCTCCTTCACAACACCTCCCGTCACGGCTCTGGCCCCACCTCAGAAACATGTGAATACACCTTTGTGGTGTGATCACTGTTTAGGCCTGAAGCTATTTGGGACCCTCTTCCTGTCTCACTTATCCAGTGTTAGGAGGCTACAGGTTTAGCAACATGTATTCCATCATGGCAACACTGTGCAAAAAAGGCACTAATCAGAAATATTTATATAAAAGAATATATATATATATCAAACATGTGGTTGCAATCCCCTCATGTCACTAATTTAAAAAAAACCTTTGTCCTAAAATTTCATTAAGTGACCTCACACATGTTGTGCAGTAGTGTAACCCTCTTTTCTTGGTAATGTGCTCCACTTTTTCTGGGCTGTGGGTGAAAACAGGCTACAACTTCTCTTCAAAGCACAGGGGTTTATTTTCCCCCTTTCTTGATTTGATAAACACCAACATGGCAAAACCCAACATAACTCTTGGAATACACAACAGGCCTCTTGTGCTGTTCCACCACAAATCTACGTCAGCCTGTTACACCTGTATATAGATTTTTTTTTTAAATCTCTGAATTAGTCCCTGGGAAACTTAAAAAATGCCAAAAAATACAACTTTCTCATAATGTTAAAGAAAAAAAAATTCCTGGATCAATCCAACACCAAACTTTAATGGCTTCTGCCCTGACCCATACCACATCCTTCCACAAAGTTTCATAGAAATCCATTTAGTTGTTTTGGGGTAATGCTGCTCACAAACAAATGAACAGGGGTGAAAACATAACCTTCTTGGTGGATGCAACAAAGCTCAGTTAAATGTGCGTTTGGGTAAACAGGAGGAGATTACATCAATGTATCAGATGTAAAGAAAACGCTCCTTTGTTGGTGAAAGATGATGACAAACTTTATATCTTGATGTAGATTGATCTTGCACTGCAGCACACTGTACAGTCACTTACAGCTTCCTTGACTATATTTAACTTTTATCAACTTGTTTGCCCTTAGTCAAATGTCTCGGTCTGTTTGAAGCTACGCGAGGACAGGTTTTCCACTACGCACATGTGGTTCACTGTTGGGTGCAGTGCAGTGATGTGACTTGTAGACAGAGAATAACAGATCAGTAATACTGTGAAATCAATAGATTTTCAGATGCCAGGGCCTTTTTCAGAACGGGGCCATGGCAGCTGTACACAACACCACAGAGCAGCACAGTCGCTGTCTCGGGGCTGTGCTTTGATTCGCCTGTGCATGCAGGCTCCTCTGAAATCGCACTGAGCGCTCATATGTGAATAATGAAACTAACACCAGCGCACAGTCACACCAAGAGCACAACTCGTTGACAAATCAACTTTGTGTGTGGTATCAGCGAATGGCTCGGCGGCTTTGAAGCTAATAAAATGCCAAAAGGGAGATTCTGTTTTTGTGTCACAAGGGCCCTAATTGAAGAGCATCATTAAAAGCCACAGTGAACAAAGGGCGAAATAGTTTCAATACGGTGTTTGTTGTCAAGCTAAAGTGTGCAGAATTGCGCTGCTGTTGTCCGCACTTCTGTTTTTTTGCAGGGCTTTAATCAATACGAGGAAATTAGCTGGGTGTTTATTTCTCGAGCTGATTGCTCTGTGATGCCGCCGCTGCATCTTTCAAAGTGCAGATGTTGCCCCTGGGCTGCGGTGCTGGTGTAAATACTCTGACAGGGTGGTGTCTCCTAATGAGGGGGACATCTAACGGCACAGAGCTGTGACCCTGCTGCTGCGGCACCGCATGGGCCTCAATTCTGCTATCTGTGACTGAAGTACACACACACACACACACACACACACACACACACACACACACACACTTCTTGGAGTCTTACTCTAACCTTAACCATAGTTACTACTTGCTTAACCTTAAACTTGTCCCTATTAAGAAGACATGTCGCCATAATGTGACTGAAAAAAGATTTGGGTTCCCACAACATGAGTAATAACTGGACAACACATTCGTATTATCTGCTGTAATTCTTTGCTGTGTTTGATCACTCTGTCGTCCTCCTCCGCATCACATTGGTCTAGTTCTTCTTTCCAGCGCATCAGTTTTGTTTGTTTGTTTTTCTGTATTACTCAATACCCTATTTATGTGTGTGCGCATGCATTGAGGGAATTTCCCTCTGTTGTGTGTTTTTCACAGTTCATCATCAGTTGGAAGATTTGTGTTAGACACTGCTGCTTTCAGTCTCTTTCTGTCCTTTTCAGATCCCTCATTTCGTTCCTCTGTCACTCCTCTCTCTCTCTCTCACACACACACACACACATAGACAAATGTTTGTACTATCTTAGTGAGCACACTCGATGACATAACACATTACCTAGCCCCTTACCCTAACCATCCAAACTAAATGCCTAACCCTAAAACAGAGTCTTAACCCCCAATGAAAAAGTGAGGACCTGTCAAAATGTCCTTACTTTCCAAAAATGACCTCACTCTGTAGGGTCTATACTTAAAATGGTCCTCACAAAGATATAAGTACAGGAACACACACACCTCAATGCACGATCACAAAATCACACTGCACCATGCTGCACATTTCAGTATCTCCTCCTTCACACTAATATGACCTTTACAATCTTCATCTCAGTCTTTGCAGCCATTTGCAGACAATTTTTTTTTTTGCCTTGAGGAAGAAGCAACGTTCAATCAATTGAGCTAAAACTCTACCGTGTGACTTTGGTATCATTGCGTTTGCGGGTTTATTTTCTCCATCATTAGACAAGAATGTTTGCACTTCCTCTTCACCGGCCACAAAAATGCAATAAACGCACAGCAAAACATCCCATTACCACCATTGGTTACCGTGTAATTTAGAGCACTTAATCCTCAATTTGCTGTCAGCGTATAATCTGAGAAGCATTTGGATGAATTGAAATCAAAAGTTGCATTCCAGACTGAGGCGAGGACATTTCAGTGCAGGGTTTTCTATGAATTAAAGTCGCTAACTTTGGAATATTATAGAAATCATCTTATGAATTGTGGGTGATATCTTCTTCATTCAAAAACGATTTTGTATTTCTTGTGCAAAAAAACCCCCCCATCAAAATGAGGTGGTCAGAGCAGAGGAGGCCAAGGTGCTAAACAAGCATCACCCTGATAGAGAGAGTGTGAGTTTCTGCTAACAGGCGGGGAAGGAGGTAGGAGGCGTCTGCTGTTGGTTGTGGTCCTCCCCTGACTCATTGTGTGAATGTCACACAGCAGGTATGAACAGGAGAGCCGCCACAGTGACAAATTAAATGTTTGATTCCTGCGATATACTCTGAAGATGAATATGGATCTACGGGGTCTCTGAACTGCTCATATAGGTACAGTAAAATGACAATAAACGCACATCTTCCTGTGCTTGTTTTTTTGATTAGTATGTGGGCGTCAATGACCTCCATGTGGTTATGTATTGAGTTCAAAATAGCAAGTTTAGTTTCTTTTTACGTGAGTGAAACTGGCAGAAGAAGCATTATCTCAATCCTAAGAACCAACTAATGATAGAATAGTGTTTTAATATGTGTTTAAGTGAAATGAACATGGCTCTGTTAGAGAATATAATGAATCAGTGAGTTTTTATTCAAAGGCTCTTTTCACTGACAGTTTTACCACCTAGATTTTGTACTTCATGAAATGTACCAGATGTTACAATAATGTGATATTTGCACCACATGCTTATGTCACATTACACTTAATGCATTATGTCATATGAAGAGCAACGTGTATCTCATCTCTGATAATTTTGACTAATATAAAACTCTTAAAACCTCAAAGAGAGATAAATCACTTGTGGCCTAAAATATACATTTACATTCCACAGCGAAAATCAGATCTTGTAAAATATGTGTCTGATTTTTATTTGCTATTAATACTTCATAGTAATTTTACTAGTAGGCATATGATGTGTGTGTATAATCATTTTGGTATACAACAAAAATACAATTCAGCCTTATTACATATTTTATCATGTATTTTAAGTTTTTAAGCCGCCAAAGTATCTCAGACTAATTTTTGCAAACACAAATTTTTTTATTTGGTTGTTATTAAAATACAATAGATATAATAATATATTAAATTGCATTGATAATATTGTATTACTGTGTAGCTTTGTTTTAACATTCATCAAGTGCAAAGTGTGTAAAAATCAACAGAATGGTAATAAATTCATTGTGTGGTAAATTGGGCCTGGCCCTGTTTGTTGCCATTTAAAACCAAAAGAAACAAACAAGGTAATTTTTAGGTAATTACTGCGTGCTTACCATTTAGCCACATAATTACTAAGTCAATACCAGATCACATATGTGAATTGTAAAATAAACTGCAGCTTAGTGTCTGTACAGTTGATGCCCTCAGGGATATAAACAGAGAAGGGTTCGAGTGGACGGGACCGAAATTATCTCTGTGCTGAGCCAGTGCAAGAGAAGCATTCACTTTTTAATGTGGTTTTAGAAAAATTCTGTCTCACAAAAATATGTGCTTATAAATTTATAATTATTATTCATGTCTGTCTGACCCAGTGATGTAAATAAAACAATTAATAGTGTCATTCAAGGGTTCCCAAACGTTAATCCCCCCCCCCCTTATTTTAGGACCCACATTATCCAAGAGGGTATTGATTTGAACTAATGTTGTAATATATCCTATAGTGCGACTAATTAACCTGCTGCAACTGATGCTATGACTATTCTTTGATAAACACAAGACATTTATCAATATGTCATATTTATTATAATTATTTATCTTAAATTTAACTATTTTCTTTTTGTTTCTTTTCTTTTATAGCATTAATGGTTAAAGTATTTAATTTTTAATTGGTTTTAATTTAATTAATTTAATGACGACCTCTTGTCTATGACTCGTGACCTCTCAAGGGGTCACGACAACTAGTTTTGGAACCTGTAGGTGATTATTTTTTAGGCTGCAGAGGAGACTCACTATGGATTATAGGCAAATTCGAAAGAGCAGAAATTTGTTTTCTCTGAGTGCATTTGTAACTACATGTGTCCAAGCTGGAGAATGTGGCCATCTTTCTAACAGGCAGAGACCATCAATCTTTCACTTCAGTGTCCGTCAGCGATGGAAAGCCGGCAACAGACGGATTAAAATAGCACTGCAGTGTGTGATCTGAACACCAGTGTTGTTGTCAAGCTATCAGAAACAGTCCCCAGACGATCAACATTGTCAGGCATGATTCAGCACAGTTCGGTTAGCACTCTCTGGGTATGAGTCACATTCTTCCCACGCATGATACAGTGCATGCACAACAGCAGTGTACTAGTGTGTGCTAGTTTGTGTTACTCTTAAATTCATTTGGTACCTTGACACACAATCCCTACATGGAGGCAATCCCAAGCCTCCTGCACTGTTCAAAGATTAAGTTGCTTCCACACACACACACATGCAAAACGAATCTATTTGACGCAGTCTCTATCCAAATAAATAAATCAACGGGCCTGATAATGAAAGCCATCCCTGTGCGGTGCTGCTTTAATGACAGGACATATAGACTCAGTGTCACTCACTGTCATGAGAGAGAAAATTAGAGCCAATTTGATGCTAATCAGGACCAGATCCTTCCCCCTCTTTTTGGGCCCGGTGGTGTATGTCTTACCATCCCAAGGAAACTCCTGCAGGACCGATAGAACAACCTCAACGACATCAACTTCATAACTGCTGCTGTAGTGAACCATGTTTGATGATGAATTTCACCCAAGTCCTTCCTCCCCATGTTAGTAGATCAGCTCTGTAGGAAGCATTCAATCGGAGTTTTTGCACGAGCACATGTTTAAACGGGGGGGTTTAGTGCAGCCGGGGGACAGACGTACAACATGCTGATACAAACAGATACACATGTAGGTGTTACATCTCAACACTCATTTAAAGAATGTGTAAATTGTTCGAGTGACTTAAAAGTGATTAGGGCCGCCCCCTTCTGCTCTTTCAGTAGCTGAGTGACTGTGCATGTGCGTTATCAGTGCAGGCCCATGTATTTTAGTTGTGAAGGTGTCATGGTTACCGGGTTATAATGTCACAGTTCGTACTGTCACAGCCGTGGGTCGTAAGAGATGTGCAGGGGAGCTGAAAGCAAACTATTTGCCGAGTACTGTCCACAGGCGGGTGAGTGAGAGTGTAGTCGCAGCGACTTAAAGAAAAAAAAAATGAAAATCTTTCACAGTGACTGTTTTGACAGTTTAATGAATAAACCTTGTTTGTGTTTGGTGACATTTAATGAGCTGTGAAACTTTACTTTTCTCTCTGATCTCTCTCGGAGCCAAAAAGGAAAATTCATTTAAAGCTAATAGGAAGCATGACAACGTTGTATTGCGCCCGTCATCAAATACTGATCAGAAACGTTATTTTTCACAACACGAAGGGGGGGATAAGAAGAATTGGAAGCTCTGCACGTTGGCACAGGCCACGCTCTCCCCTCGACAACGGTTTGGCTTTCTCTGATGCTGAATTTCAAACGCACTGGCAAGGAGTCCACTTTGTGTTCTTAAATGGTCATTACTTGGTTGTGATTAGATATTGCCAATCAGTGAGAGGAAAACAGAGAGTCCTCAAAGAAAGCCTTGGAAATAAGAGCCTACAGCTGAAATCCCAGGCATGTGTTTGTAATTGTCATTTATTGTCTTCGCCATGGGAAAAAGTAACGCGCCCTTCCACTTTTTTCTGCGGCCTGGGCACCGAGGGTACACTTTTAAAATGACAATATGTTATTTGTCTTCTCTTCTTTCTGCTTCACTGCCACATGGTCATGTACAATACATATCACGGATCATGATGAATATATAGAGTTCAAAATGTGTACGTTATTCTACAGTCACAAATTGTTCTTTAAAAACAGTTACACATAAGCTCAAAGTAAAAAAGAAGTTAATGTTGTAAATTACTGGGCTTCATAGTGACATTAAAACAAGCTGCATTTTTTTGGATTTAAGTTTAATCACAATGACGAATTAACATCAGACTCAGTTTTTTTAAATTAAATACATTTATACTGTATTAAATATATCTATTGTTGTTTTTTTTAAATGCTTTTTGGTTAAATTTGTATCCAACTGAAAGCCTTGTACTATTGTAAAATCTACCCTTTAAAATGGATCAGAAATTATTATATAATTTATATTTCTGTCTGAAGTGAATTATACATCATTTCACAGTTGTGTGTTTCATGCTGAGCTTGTCGGTTTATATTAATCATTATCAACATCGCATGTGAAATATGTCTTGATAAGAAACACATTGAACAACATGAAGAAACAACCTCTTTCTCTTACTTATAGAGCAACATTAAAAGAATAATAACATAATATATTTGAATTCCTGATTGTGTTTTTCCTCAGTTTGGTTTAAGTTCCGCACATATTTGTTTTAACTCATGCGTTATTGTGTCTGGTTTCCAGTGGTCACAACCTACAGCTCAAATAACTAAATAACATCTCAAATAACAAGAGACATGTCTATTTCATTATGAACCATGTTTTTAAAAAGTAATTGTAGGTTTGGACACCACAACAAAATTATTGGTGTGTCATTTAGCCGAGATTAAAGACATGTGTTTGTGTTATTTGATTTTTAACGTACTGAAAACACAATATAGCATTGCAAAATCAAACATCCCTAATGAGCTCACTGAACATTTGATGCATGGCATTTAAATATAACTCAGAGCCCCCCTCAAACTTTCCTTTGTTACTTTCCCTCTCACAGTGGATGCTGAGCAAGTGACTTCACTGGGATCTGAGGGGGAGGATGAGGTGGGCCTGTGGAGCCTGGAGCCACAGGACTGCCAGGAGAGCCTGGACAAGACGAGCCTGACGCCCAGCGAGGGGACGGAGGAGCCTGGCAGCCCTGCTCGCTCCATGCGGCCGCACAGCCTCAGCCCTGGTGACAGGAACTACTGGGTGCAGGTGGAACCGGAAGCCGAAACGGCTGAGGACAGCATCATTGCCTCCACCACCGACCAGGATGGCGACCATGAAACTTTGAGGATGTACTGTAAGTTATAAACTAAAGTGTAGTGTTGTTCGGAAAAGTCTTTAAACCTTTTGGTATTATGAGTTATGAGTGTGTGATTTGGTCCTGATTCCGATACAGATCCAGAATTTAACTTACTTAACTTACTCAGTGAAGAAAGTGTGTGTGAAAAATTTAAGGTATACTGTATGAGACTTCTATGGACTCTACAGTATGTGTAAACACGTTTTCCAGTGTGTTTTTTCTGATGCAAGACACTGCCAGTCTCTCGATGCTGCTCAAAGCCCCATAGATACACCTTCGTATCAGCTCCTTGTGTAACCATGCCTTCCCTGAAAGCTGTTTCTTCTTTTCGCTCTTCTCTTTGAAAAGGCAGCCTTCTGAAAGCATGACAAAAGAACTCATCCCACACAATGTCACAATATTTCCATGCATCAAAGAGGTGACGTTACGGTACTGAAATCAGCACTGTGCGACGTGAGGCTTTCCCTTTTATTTAGCGGAGATCAAAGGCTTGCGCGGCTCGCCTACTAACAATCACTTAGCTGCCTCGCCTCGTGTGATTCGGCCTCGCCTGATGAAGGCAAAGCTGAGTTTTTACAACACTCCACCGCACAGGCTCTTCCCTTCACCACATAAAAAAACAGCTCAAAATATGCCAACATCTGCAAACATTTGAAAAATCTTCCTCAAAGTTGCTGTGAGCAAAGTTGACTGGCCTGAGATAGGAGACACCCTCTCAACTTCACATTGAGTACATCTGTGGCTTTCTCCCTCTGCCTGTCACTGCACTCAAAGACACAAATGAGAAAGAATTCTTAAAATCGCGTCTCGCTTCTGGCCGATCTTTCAGCCTTTTTAAGTAAACAGTTTAATCCCATTAGATTCAGTTGCACGGTATTACAAAGACTCAGAAAACACTAGGGCTTTCCAATTCTGACAGAGATGCCTGTGATAATAATTACATGACTGTTAAGTACCTGTGGGTGAAATGTATGTATGCTGACTAAGAAATGTGATTTCTTGGAAAAGAGATGATTATGTGTTATCATTGATTGAATCATTGATTATATTGTTTGTCTGACCCCTTCTCACTCAAATAAAAGAAAGTGGGTAAAAAAGAAAAGGGTTTCCATTAACCCAGATCTCGCAAAAGTCAACTACGAAAATATTTGAATCTGCTTTGCTTAAAAAAAGCAAGAAAAGGTATGATATGCTGTTTTGTTTAATATGGATTACTGTAAATGAAGTAAAAATGAAATAAATATCTGTAATAAAACTGTGTGTTTGCTCGGTATCATAGTTATGTTTACCTTAACTGCTGGTTCAAAATGAACATATTTCTATTTGTAGATATTTCAGTGTCTTTTTATTTAATCCCCAGGTAAGAACTCAGACCCCCAGAATGCCTTGGAGGACCTGGCTCACTATGAATTCTTGGCCCAGTTGAAGAGGGCCTCTACCTCCGCCAGTCTCTTGGACCATCTGAGCCACAATGGCACAGCTGCCGCGTACCACCAGGGCAACAGGCACGACGACCTGCCGCCCGCTATCTGGTCACCAGGAGCTCAGCACTGTTCACCCGAGGGAGCAGGTACGTGAATGACGAAACGGCTGCAATGTTAAAATTGAAAATTAACATATATGAAATGTCTGTTCTGTTCTGATAAGCGTACAATGATGTACATGCTATTTTCATTCTGTGAAAATTGGAAGAAAAAGGCAGAATTGTACTTTTTCTATCACAATGCAAATATGCAAAATAATTTCACTTGATGAAATAAAAACATGAGGTAGACATGTGGGTATGTGACATTATTAAGATATTCTTGTTTCTATCTATAAATATTAGTGAACAAAATGAAATCATCATCATAAGAGTTCACTTCTTTCAGATCTGTGAGAATGAGGCAACTTTCATTTTGTAGCTTATAACACAGACACACACAGGTGTTGTAAGATTCCATCTTCCTATTTCAACATTCAACCTGTGTGATGACAGACGCAACTTAAAAACGGTCAAACTATTTCTACAAAAGTTCACTGAGTTATTTAGAATTGTTTCTGTTAAATGGAAATAGTTTACTCTGGATGTATTTATATATTAGTAAGACAGGTTGGCATCCTGTCCAGGTTGCTCTAGACCCTCAGCCTAAAAAACAGTATATGTAATGAATGCATGACAATTTTCCCACCCTGTTTAAATCGTCTCTTCTCTCTGGGCTTCAGATGCAGCGAGGAACCAGCAGGTTTGTCCGTTCTGCCACAGGATGTATCAGCGAGGAGCCACTTTGAGGGAACACCTCAAGTACTGTCAGGAGAGGGAGGGGGGCCACATGGTGTGTCCACTCTGTGGATACACTGCCCCCCATAGGGCACAGATGGAGCAGCACCTGGCACTTCACAATCAAATGCAGGACAAGGTGAGACTCAGAGCAGCGTAAACATTCCCTGCTGCAATCAGGGCAAAATGCCACAGCATTGTTCTATATGGTTTTAAATATTTAGTAGTGATATATTTGTAACTTTGTGTGATACATAAATAACCTTTGGACGGCTGTGGCTCAGGAGGTGGAGCGGGTCGTCCACTAACCACAAGGTTGGCGGTTTGGTCTGCGGCTCTTCCATTCTGCATGGAAAGACACTGAACCCCAAATTGTCCCTAACTATGTCTGAATGATGTGTGATGGGGAAAGTGCTGCACAAAGATTATGGCACATAACACTGTGTGGATGTGTGTGTGTGTGTGTGAATGGCAAAACAGTAAAGTGCTTCGAGTGGTCATCAAGTGTATGTGTATGTATATAAATACAGACCATTTACCATAATCATACTTCTTCCCACCCTGAAATTGCTCCCTTAACGTCTTCCAGTGTAAAACTAATAACAGCGTCCTGTCTTCCTAGAGTCCCATCACGCTTGATCAAGGCATAGAGACCAGGAAGTTCAAATGTATGCAGTGTGGAAAAGCATTCAAGTACAAACACCACCTCAAAGAGCATCTCCGCATCCACAGCGGTGAGACAAAAAAAACATCAAAACACTTGTACTCACCCATTAATTTGCTATTGTTTCCTCTGAATCACTAACCCTTACTTATCATGTCACTTACACAGTTTGAAATTACACCCAAGTTCATGCGCTGACAGAAAAACCATTATGAAAAATGCAGAATGATGACAACATGGTAAAAAGTACTTTCAGCCCACACGACATTGTTTGACGATTGCCTTCTTTCTGTGTTGTACCCCTTAGGTGAGAAACCATATGAGTGCTCCAACTGCAAGAAACGTTTCTCTCATTCTGGATCATACAGCTCTCACTTAAGCAGCAAAAAGTGCCACAGCGGTGGAGGGAATGGAGGGGGAAATACAGGAGGAGTCAGCGGGGCTTTTAATGGACACAACCAAAGCCCATACCACCCCTCATATCTCCAGTCTCCCTCTGCAGGCAGGGGGAAAAACAGTAACGACAACGGCTCTCCTTTGTCTACACAGAGCCAAGATAATTCCAGGTCTCTGGGCCGATTACCAGAAGATCCTCATCAGCTTTTGCTGCAAGACCTTAACCAGAACCCAACAGCCTTCGCCAAAGCTTTGGATCTGGCTCGGCTCTGGGATCCCTCAGCGGAGCTGTCCCTGAGGGCCAGTATCCTAAAAGGGACCACCCTATTGCCTTATCCTTACTCTGGGACTAAATTTGAGGAGATGCTGCAAGAGGTCCTTCACAGGGAGGGGAAGAAAAATGAGGAGATGGAAAGAGAAGGAGGCGCTGCAGCAGAGGAAAGGAGGGTGACTCATAATGGAGGAGGACCTGAGAGAAAAATGTCACCTGACAGAAGGAGGGAGTCAGGTGAAGGGGAGAGAGGTGTGCTAGGGGTGACGTGTCGCTGGTGCTCCCAGCTTTTCCCCAATGTGGCAGTGCTCCTACAGCACGAGCGCTACCTCTGTAAGATGAATCCTGAGGCCATGGAGGTGCCTGAGGGTCTTCATGGCAAAGACCACTCCTCGCCACCTTTGTTTTTCCCCAGATCTGCTCTCCAACCAGAGAACAGCAAATCAGCTGAGGTCACCAATGGTCTCTCTGGAAACAAGTCACCATTGCACAAACCCAGCTGGCACTCTGTACCGCAGCAGCTTTTGGTCGCAATGCACTCTCCCACATCTTCCCACTATGATACCCTGGCTGCCCGGGCATTTTGGTCCAGCCAGGAAAAGGGAAGCCCGAGCCAACCAATCAACCACTCCCCAGATCTTTCATCACCCAGAGTCAGAAGAAGAGTTCCCTCTTCTGGATTCAGTTCTCCTGTCTGCCTCGACCTCTCCAACTGTCCTGAAATCTCCTCACCTCAGAACCAGACTGGAAGCCCCTGGTCCGCACAGAACGAACCTCTGGACCTCTCCCTGCCCAAGCACCTCTCAGACCAAGAGGGGAGAAACAAAACTGTTAATGGCAGCTCAGCCAGAGGTGAGAAGAGAGAGCTTGGGTCCCAGCAGCAGCTGAAGAGACTTATGTCAAACTTAAGTCCGACTTCACATCTACCCTTTCACCACCACCACCACCACCCGCTCTACAGTGGGGCCAGAGCTCCTGTGTTTCCAGGGACCTTATACAATGGTTTTCCTATCATCAACCAGTCTGGATTGGGGCTCTCAGGACATGATGCCATCACACAGATTCCATTCAGCCAGCCAGCAAATAGCGCTGGGTTTCTCTCTCCTATGGCCTACATGATGGAGGCAGACGCAGAGGCCACGCTGAAAAAGATCCACCAGGAGAGACAAGCACTGATGGTGAGTAAGGCTTCTCTTTAAGATTTAGTTTATTTGCATTGTGGGGCACCAAGCTCAGCTGGATGAGTAGGTGCCCAATGTGAGGTTTGGACCCGGCCCTCTGCTGCATGTCTTCCCCACTTTCTGTTCCTCTTTCATGCTAAGCTGTGTCATATTAAATAAAGGCTTAATGCATGAAAAAAGTTCTTTGTATACTGCAGGCTCAAAATTGAGCATATTCATAAGGTACATACTAAATTTGTGAATTTTCTGATGTAACAAGTTAGGTTATTACTGTAGAAATGCTTAGAAGAGTATGTTAAAGTAATAACCCATGCAAACTACTGCATAGTCATAACCTTCATCATTTCTTTACAGGGTGAGGTGTTAAGCCGCGGAGCACTGGACTATCTCTCTCTAATGGATGAAAGTCTGGAAGGAGAGGGGGGACCTGGGAGGAAGAGGCTAAAGAAGACAGAAGAGGGGATGTATGCTTGTGACATTTGTGAAAAAACCTTCCAGAAGAGCAGTTCGCTGCTTCGACACAAATATGAGCACACTGGTCAGTAGCTTGTGCACAGTCTGCAAGCACATTTGGCATATCATTTAGTTTATTGGTTACAATCCTATTTGTTCAAAAACATTTGAAAATGTGTTTATTCATGAATCTCAGAGGTGCTGGTCTGCATATTTTGTTAACTTCGTACAGGCCTTTCCCCCTTTGTTTGCTTTTAATAAGTTAAGGTAACGATACACAATGTCAAAATAATAATCTTTTAAAAATCCTGACGAAATGATAACTAAAAAAACATGAATTTTAAGAGATTTCAGGACATTTCCAAATTATTATTTATGTATTTTTTTCTCTGTCATCATTACAGGCAAACGTCCTCATGAGTGCAAGATCTGCAACAAGGCCTTCAAGCACAAGCACCATCTCATCGAGCACAGCCGGCTGCACTCTGGAGAGAAACCATACCAATGTGACAAATGCGGCAAGCGCTTCTCTCACTCCGGCTCTTACTCCCAGCACATGAACCACCGCTACGCTTACTGCAGCAAAGACCAGGATCCAGATCAAGACCCCGAAGAGATGCCTTTCACCCCGGGGGCAGGCAGCATTCTCGCAGGTCGGTTGGGTGACGACAACCCTCTGTCCCTGGAGGACACTCAAACACCGCACTCTTTCCTCAGCGATTCCAGTCTGGACGGAGCTCCAGAGGGACTCAAGGAGGAGGAGGAGGAAGAGAAAGAGGCAGGGGTTAGTGATGGTCATGTGGAAGAGGCACATGAGAGTTTGTCAGGGGATCCGTTGGAAGGTCGACCCGTCCAAGATTCACCAACAAGGGAGCACGGAGAGCAACATGAGAGAAACAGCTGCAACGTGGGAAACAATACAGACAGTCACACGTGGGAACGAGGCACTGAGGACCAGAGGGAAGACTTGGACAAATATGAACTAAACCTGGATATAACAGATTTACCCAGGATAAAGACTTAAGGTGACTTCAACAAGCCAAAACAATGCATATACTGTATATATAAAATACTTTGGATAATTTTTTATCTATCATATAAATATATATAACAGCTCCTCTGATTACTTTTTATTTCACATCATGAAAAAAATGCACAAAACTTCCAATGCGTATGTGGCCTTAAAGAGGATCAAGCCATACAAACAAAATATATGTGACAATATTTTATCATGTAAAATAGACTTGATGTACCTTGTTGTTTTTTTATACTTTTATTTTATTTTTCCAGGACAGCAACATTTTTTACTTATCAGAGGTTGTGTCACATATCCAGATGTGGTTTTGTGGTTTTTCTAACTTTTCATTTGCTTGCTGCTGCTGCTGTTGCTGCTGCACAACCCCTAAACCAGAAGCTTTTGTTCCTAACTCTTTTTTAAAATTTTCTTTTTAACTTTGTTTGAAACATTACAACTGTTCACATTGTAGATGCATACCAGTGACTGGGGCCCTGAAGGAATTGTCTGTGTGATTGATTGCAGGACGGAGGGACATCTATTATTATGTTAAAATACAATCAAGACCAGAGGTCAAAGGTTACAGATGCTGCCAAATCAACACAATCACCTGATGTCTAGTTAGCATATATCCAGTCCAAGAAAAAGATCACCTTTGGATATCCTGTGGTGTATTTCATGACAAATCTTTACCTCTATTTTAAGAAATAGCAATAACTGTAACTAAAACCAGTGAGCGCTTTACTATATACAATTATTGTTGCAAGGACTTATGCCATTAATGCTGTGAAATCAAAAAAGGTAAAACCAACTCATTTCTTCAGGGTAACTATGGTTCTCAGTGGCTTTAATTCATCAGCAATATATTTAGTGTTTAGAATGAGCAGTAAAAACAGGAAGAACTGAAAAGCAGCGTTTTTGTATTTTTTATTTCAGGAAGGAAAGTGGACTGCACCTTTTTAATTGCGTGCCTTGGTAAGAGAAGTCATTTCAGTCTGAGGTTATAGGGGGGAGGTCTTATGGATTGTTATTGTGAGGGAGCAAATTAAACTTTGTACTTTTCTCCCTGTTTGTGTAATAACCACAATGAGCTGCTTTATTTTATCTAAAGATACAATGTCTGGTCTTATTCGTAATGATTTACATGTGCCGCAGCCTGTCAGGAACAACAAGGTGTCACGCGTTCAGGGTGTCTGTTGAGATGTGGCAAGAGGGTCAAGACTCAGGACTCACGCACACATCAGTTTTTAACTTCTCACTTCCTCTTTCTGACTGCAGTGTAGTCAATGTGAAAAGTGCCTCGGATGTACTGAGACACTGTGAGTAATCCGACAGAGCCTTGGTAGGACAAGATAAGATGGTGGCGCATGAGGTGTGACTAAGCTTGTGACATTCATGCATCAGTGCATGTGTGTGTGTGATTATCACCAAAGATATGCATATGTGCCACATCAAATGCAACCTTGTAGTTCCGTACCTATTATTCCTGTCAAAAATAGGCATAAAGAAAGTGTTGCCTAGTTTCACTCAGTGTCTGCAGACTTTTAATATTGAGCAGTATTTTTTTATTTTTTCTACTTGCACAAATGCAATTTTTGTATTAACCTTTTATACATATTTTCTTGCATGTTTGTGGATATTTGTAATAAAATTGTAGATGTTTTACACCAGAATCTTTGATTTCATTGATTTTTGACATACATGTTGGACAAGTAACCTAAATTTCTTGAAGTGGTTATGAAATATGTTGAGCTATACAAAATCAGATGGGGGCCTTATATAGTGATCTCTATTTGTTTGTCACTCAGTTTCCCATCACAGCAAAACAGTTCCCATCAGCGCTCATGATCGATTTGCATGATGATTCATCAGAGGTGGCAGCTTGGTGCGTGTGGCGGGGGCACTGCAGGGTTGAGCAGCTCTGTGGATATTTGATACACTGAACTTTAAACAGTAGGTCGAGTAAACAATCAGCTAACCATAACATTAACAAACACCATGCCGTGACGTGGGTCAGATAATTAAGTAACATTTAGTCGACTGTAGCACCAGCAGCTGGGGATGTTATGACATCTGAATTGGACTCAACCATGAGTAAGACGACATTTAACGGAGAACTGCCCCGACTTACTCAGACAGAAGCAACAGGCCAACCCGCAACTGGTTGTCAGATTTGCTTCTGAGCTATTTTAAGTTTCGATTCGCAGGAACAACAGTGTCACAAAGCAAACAGATCTTAGAATGAACACAGCTACAGATAATTTTAGTAGAGAAACAGTTCTTCAACCAGAGCAACATGACACCTGTTTGTCATAATCTCATCTTTAAAATAACAGGATGTCTTTTATTCATTCTGACATTATTTATACAGCGAGGGTCCAATTCACTCTCTTTTGCATGTAAAAAGTAATTTGTAAGCTTAAGCCTGATAAGTTTGGATGAACCACAGGACAGTCCAAACAAAGTGAAGCCAGACTCAACAAAAACAACATAATACCTCAGTAATGTAGCCTTCATCAGAAATGTAGCCTCAATGCGACTGTGGCAACTTTTAATTCCGCTTGCATTTTTCAGAGAGATGTTTTAGGTGAAACAGGTGAAGCATTGAAAGACTTTACTCACTCCACATCCAGTCGCCTGTTTCTCATGACTAGAGCAGGAGAAGGTGTGAGCTCCTCCTGCTGAATCTGGAGCTCAGGTCCGGACCAAGCTCCTTCATCCTCCGTTTGTCTTGTTGGGGTGTTTTTATAAAGAAGTTATTTGATTTACCTCAGTTCCTCAGTTCCACCTGGGGCCGGTCAGCTCGCACCGGAACTAACTCAGTGACGTCAAACGCACCTGAGACGGTGTCGACGTAAATCAATACCTATTGGCTATAAATAAAAGTAGGCGTGTCCTGCGAACTGTGGAACATCTGCAACAACCAATTAAAGCGCAGCCTCAGGTCACATGTTTGCCAAAACTTTCAGGACCCACGTTCACATCCATTTGGCCGGTGCCCCACACCCGGAAGTAGATGTATTCAGACAGAAATTAACCAAACCCGATTTGAAAACAACTTATATTGGACACTCACAGGTGCTTGAGGTAAATCAGGAGCATTGTACGGGTAAAATGATATGTAATGACATTATGTTTAATTGATTTAAATCTGACCTGTGAAAATTAAATTAGTTTCGGGGATACAAGGATATAAAAAAACTTTTATTTTTCTTTTATTTACAGGAATCGTTTTCGTTTCAGTTGTGCAGACAACACAATTAAAAGCTAATGGCCCACATATTGTCATCAGCCCCTCGGTAATCTGTAGCTGGGAGCAAATTTATCAATAAGTGCTTTCATCTGCATCGGGGAAATGAGTGCACACATTTCTATTTTGTATTGTTTTAAATCTATGAATAAAATTTGAGAGCTCCATCGATAAGTTACACAATTAATAACTCAAAGAAAGACAGAAAATTGAGAAAAGTAAAGAAAAAGAGAAGCGGAGTTTGACTTTCACTGCTGCTGATTAGAAGGCCGGGTGTTTGATTGTGTCGCTTTACAGACTGACTCTAATTTTAGTGAGTGATTAGCAGCATTACACTAAAGTGAAAACACACATCACAGAGCTCGACGGCAGTTCTTTGTTCCACCGGGTTTTTATTGATGGAATATTTCTTCAGTTTGGAGAACAAAACATACAATAAACTACTTTAAGAAACGTTGAATCAATTAATGCTTTCACCCTGCTGTACTTTCTTTGCATAATTTAAAATGAGGCCCTGGGACACAAAGAAAGAATCACAAACTGCACTAATGACTGAGGGAGATATGGTAATTGTGACGACTCCCTGAACAAAAATAAACAAGTGGAATTGTCTGTTTAAGTAGAAATTAAGTAGAAAATGTTTCAAACCTTGCACAAAATGATCACTCTCATTTAGCCCCTTCTCGCACACTCACATGACTTGAAATAAAACAAGCATAAAAATGAATAAATACATCTAATAAAACTTTGCAAAGTCTACAAGACCCCCGCCCTCCACCCCTGTGCCTCTTCTCTGCTCCTTTTCGTCTTTTGCCAAACCCACAGTCAATATAAAATTACCAAAGCCACAGAGCCAGAGAGAGAGTGAGAAGGTTTTTTTGAGGGAAAATCCACATTTTTTAAACATATGCATTTCCAGTTCCTCTTTTGTTCTGTTATTAAAAGCAGCATTTGCACCAATCACAGGGGATGCCTCTGACCGCTAAGTCTCCAAACGCCCACATACCTCCACACACTTTATCTCTCATGCAACCCATCCCTCGGCACAAACAACCTGATGGACGCATACAGGCCAAATACAACAAAAACAGATCCATCACTTTATTCAGATTGTTTTTGTGTTTATTGCAGGAGAGTTAACAATCAGGTCAGAGTAACATTTTTTTAACAGCACACCGCTCCTTTCAAAGGAGATGTATCACTTTGAAGGTGGCCAATATATTCTTTTTAAGGTTAGACACTTTATCCAAAGTGCTACAAGTTGACAAACACACTATGTCACATATTTACAACTCCATATTTTTAACCTAATCTGAGGAGTTTGGACTAATAGAAACAGGAGACAAGTCTGAAATTGTACAATTAAAGAAACTCTGAGGATCCAAACACAACAAAGTACTATTTTGTACAAAGGAACATTTGCTGCCATGTTGGCACAATCTCCCCATCACTGAAATAATGCTCATATCTGTGAAGAGTTCTCTCAAATTAAATCTCTTGTATAACTTCAGCAGAGATGCCAGCACACTGCCACACCCAGCTTGCCTTCTGCTTCTCTGCATAATTTCCAGTTTACCTACTCTTACACTGCAGGTGGAACTGTCGAACCTTCCTGCAAGAGGTGCTGCTGTTTTCACAGTGAGATGGTTCTGCTTTTTGTCTAAAAAACCAGACCTTTCCTCTCATTCTTTGAAAAATAACTGGTTATAAAAAAGCTGGCTGAGGAGGCTGGAGGAGATTCATCACTTTTTATGGCTTTTTATTTGTCATGATCAAGTCTGAAACATGAAGGAAAAGTGACAAGGAGGCGTCTGTTCACGCAGTAAAGAACTTCAGGGCTGGGCTCCACATTTGCAGGCAAAGGCACAAGTATTGCAGCTAAAAGTTGGCTTGTTTTACTATTATTGTTTTCACATGGCTTTATATGGAGGCCAGATGTCATGATTAGCAGCTTTCTGTCCTGGTTCTTTTTACCCCATAATTATCTTTTGATGTGAAATCCATTTTACACCATATGAGTCAACAGGCGAAGAGGACATACGCTGCACTACTTGTGCTTTCGTCTGATCTGCAGGAGCCTCCCCCCCACAGCCCTGTCCGAAAAAGATCAAGGGGGGCCTCTCCTTCCAAAGATGTGGTCGAATTCGCTGAGGATGAGCTCCACCGCCTGGTTCTGGTAGACCATATTCACCGCCATGTTGCCGTTGTCCCTCTCCGGGCGCATCAGCGTCGGCCCAAACACAATGCCGATGTTCTGTGTGGTCATTCTGTTGGTATCTGAATGTTCCAACACTCTGTGGCGAGTAAAAGAGAAGAAAATAAAATTCAGAATAAAACCTTAAACATCAACAAAACTACTGGATGAATGAAATTTTAAACAGAAATGAATGCATGATAAGTGTTGGCGATTCAGTGAAACTTCTTCAGGAGACACCAGGAGGTTAACATTCGGGGTTCATAATTAAATATCACAACAGAAAGTAGATGGACCAGCATACACTTTGGTTTAAATATTAATTCCCCACCATTCACTTGCAAACACATGGCTTGCAAAAATAAAACACACTAATGCATTTTGTTTTGCAAACACAAAACACATCTGATAAACAAATACATGACTTGTTGCTAATAAATGATGCTTCAGAAACAAATAACCTTCCACATTTCACACAAGTACAAAAAAAGGAATCTTAGATGTACAAAAATGTGTTTTCTGCAAGTATAAAAAAAACATCAAGACAAGGAATATTGTTTAACAAGTACAAAAAGATGAAAAACAAATACTTGGCCATGGGATTTTCTCACAAATGTCCTCCATTCATGCCACAACTACAGCTTGCGCTGTGAGCCAATTTGCAGGCACCAGGAAGTCAAGAATCAAGAGAATGAATGCAACACTATCACACACCATCACGATCAGACTGATATTGTGGAGGAGAGACAGACGGCTCTCTAGCTGTTAAAGCTAAAAACACAATCTCCTTCCATACTAAACACCGAACCATTGACTCATACCATCGTTACGCACTAAAATAAGGCATCACAGGCAAAGCACATTCTTGTTTTGAATAATATCTCCTAAGCTTTTTTTGAAAGCTTACCAGCGACATGGTAAGGACACATTTCCCGCTTGGTTGCCCCAAAGCTCAGGACACCAACTCCTTAGGTCTGATTATCCTCGTGCATTGCTTCCCATATCGCTGCTGCAGATAATAACCAACTATATCTGTCATTCCTGCCACATGACCCCAGCTAGATCTCGGCTTGTGAGTCAGACAGACCCACATGAAGGAAATATTTTACATGGGTAGAAGTCTTTTTATCTATGTCTCTCCCAGCTAAAGTTGTGAGAAACGTGTCTGTGATGACTGATGACCAGTTATGCTTTTTGCATCTGCCTCCTGGTTGTGCCACTTTGCAAAACATGGTTTTTCTCCCCTCAACAAGGTCCTGTTACATATACAGTAAAACTCAGATAGTCCCGAATGTGATGCCGCATCTTTGATCAGCCCATAAAGGCACATGTCACTCTGGTGCAAATTGATGTCCACTGGCCACCCATGGCCACCTAAATCAAAATCAAATGGCTTTGGGCGCTGCACCCCACTACTTAAAGTCAATTATACAACCTTGTGCTCAGCCACTGCATTCCTCCAAGGAACGTGGTCTGGCATTAGCCATCCTTGAACACAAGGACATCTCAGTATCGTTTATGGTTTCCGACGGTGTTGCGAGCTTCCAAATGCTATCAGAGTGCGGACAATCCTCTCTTGTTCTCTTGAAGATCATACCTCTTCTCTTCAAGGTTTTCTGCTGTACTGAAGCTTTATTTTCAGCCACTTTGGATAAAAGTGCCAAAGCAGGTTAACAGTTAAAATGGTCCAATAGCGGCTTTATGGCAAGAAACCTATGAAACTGATCATATATATTAGTCTCATCTGTACTTTGTGTTAAGTGCTAATAATGTTAGCATGCTAGCACATGAGAGGCTACCAGGGTTTTGATCATAAATATTGTCAAGATATCAGCATTTAGTTACTTTTTATTGCTGCAAACATTAAGTCTGGTTAGAGTTAATCTTTGGAAATACAGGTATGTATAGATGTAAACATACAACTTCATCCTTGTGGTCAATATGTGGCATAATTCTTACAAACTCAGGAATGCAAGTTTTCCCTTTTTTCGATGCATGTGCATTTTTACAATGTAGATACATGCATGTAAGTGTCCCCCGCCTGTATCGACCTATCCTGGTGTCTTTGAGCGTGTGTGTGTGTGATCTTGGGAGACTCAGGAATGGGTTAAAGCCACAGCATGAGGCATTCTTCTAAAAATGCCATTCCCACCAAGCCACAGAAGCAGCCAGCAATTGCTCAAAACTTCCACATTAAAAAGAAAGGAGGAAAAAAGAGAGAGAGAGGAGAGGAGAGGAGAGGGAAGAGAAGAAAAAAAAACGTAGCGAGCGAGGGAGAGGGCGAAGAGAGAGAAAAGAGAGAGGTTCCAGTGGTGGCGGCGGTGGTGTCGGTATGCCTTCCAGCAGACGAACCACAAGGCTCCCATGGGACCTTCGAGGCAAGGAGGAGAGCGGAGGGAAGGCACAAGGGGGGGAGGAGGAGGATGGAGAAAAAGGAGAAAGGGATGGAAAGGGGAGGAAGAAGGGAGGAAGAGGAAGGGGGGAGTGAAAAGAGAGGGAAGAGGATAAAGAGGACGTGAGGAAACAATGGTGGCAAGCCAGAGGAGAGAGAGGAGGCGACAGAGGTTGATTGAGCAGGGAGATGATAAATGATAAACAGAAGGAGGGGTGGGGGGGTGGGGGGATGACAGCGGAGAGAAAATGAGAGAAAGACACAGAGTTGACAAATTCATGGGGCCCACCACACCCTGGCACAAACATCGGCCTCAGAACACGAACACTCACCCCTGGAGTGGAAGGAAAAACCATAAGCGGTAAAAAACACACATTTTATGTACTGTAAAAGGAACTGGCTCACATAACATTGTACACCATTCATCTTCCTCCAGCCTTTTCATCTTCAGACGACCCAAACTTAACAACAGTGCGATCCTGGTACGGTGCTGGCGTGCTCCAAGACACGAAGAATCCCTGACAGAAAATCACTGACATCCACAAGGGAACTACCCCATCTTGTGGTCAATTTGAAAGGAAAAGTTATAAGACGGAGATTTTATTTCCCTACGAGGGCATGTGGTTCATTGTTTCATGGCTGATATGTGCCAAGGGGAATATTCGGCCTTATGAAATGCCACTGAAACCATCAGAGCTACATGGAAAACTGAGCGGGGATGAGGACAGACACAACAGCAGATATTTACTGCACATGGTTCCAATCCCACCCTCTCACCGTCTGAGATGGCGGCATATGAACAGCAGTGTATCGTGGTTCGGGGGAGGCATGTTGAGCACCAGACACTTCAGACGATCCACTTTGTCCATGTAGTCCGACATCTCTGCAACACAGAGCAATAGACCGGTCAGATCGTAGTACATTTTTATCTTTTGCATGATATTACATTCCTTTCTTAGCATCCAAAAAGTTGATTTGCATCCATTAACTGATATCACATGTACTTTATTAGCCTCCACCAACTAATTCGATACAGCAGCTTGCAATTATCCACTATCACCACTGTGGTTTGATGAGGAGTGAAGTGCTGATCACAGTCTGTGCAGACACATGAATACATTTACATTTTTACACTACATTTCTTTCTTAATATGCAATAATTTCTTACTGAATGTAATCTATATTTGAATTTAGATCATTTAATGTTTTAGGATAAGTAAAAGATACCGTGATACACCGTAGTATCAAAGAGGTCTGGGCAGATCTGAATCTAATTGAAGCCCATAGATAAAGAGTTTGAAGATATTTCGTAATTTTCTTTTTGTCAATGAAAAGATCAGAACTGTGATTAGTGAATGACAAGTGTTGTGTGTGAGTTTGATTTGGTTCATTCCTTAATTCAACAGATTTACATGGAGCCGCACTGAATAACATCTTATACAATGAACCAGTGTGTGGAGAAAATCTTGTGATCTAGTGGAGGGAGTTTTCTGGAGACTTCAGGAGTCTTTAATTGAAGCATTTATTGACTTAAGGAGAAAAAAGAGGAGCACAAAATCAAGGCTGTCTTGGTTAAAGAGTTCACTTCGCTTCACTTTGGTGTAGCTCCTCCATTCCAAGTGCCAAAGTGCCCTTGGGCAAGATACTGAACCCCAAATTGCCCCTGACGGCTGTGCCAGAAGTGTGAGAATGATGTATGATAGGGAAAGTGCTGCACATACTGTAGAAACACAGTATGAAAATGTGTGTGAATAGAAAAACTGTACTGTTCAGTGCTCCGACTGGTCATTAAGACCAGAAAAACATCATATAAATACTCAATTAACTATTTAACAAGGATTTACAGGTCCAAATCAGGATGTGAAAATTGGGTGCAACACCTCACATCCATACCTTTATATAGTTGTTAATATTCTAATGGAAATTCAATTTAATACTTAACATTAACTCATGATGTATATTCAAACACTAAAACGAATAAAACGACCTGGAGACTCCGAGACACTGGGTGTTTCCCTTCTCCGTCTCCGTCTTATCTATGAGAGCCTCCTCTCTAACTTTGGTTGCTATGGTCACTGCAGATGGGAATTGACCAGGTGTGTCTTCAGAGATAAACACTGAATAAGGTTTCCAGTAAATTAAACGTGAATGGCCTGTTACTGCCTAATCAATGAAAACTGACAATGAAGGGAAAATCCTTCAAACTACTGAGCTATATTAGTTGTGTAGCAATTAATTAAACAGTCACCTAAATGCTCTATTTACTTAAATCTGAGAAGGACTTGTTATACAGAGCCTAAACGTTTTTTTAGGAAATGACTGAATCTTTGTTGAAATCAAAAAAACAAAAAACTTCTCCATTTGTGGCGCATATTTAAGATTTATGTCGTCAGTGTGAGTGACTTGGCTTTGAGCCTGAGTGCCACAGGCAGGGTGGAGAAGTCATAATGAAAACCAACAAAAACAACACATTGCTGGTTTTTTTCATTCATGGGATTTGTTGACAGTAAAAAAAAAAAATTATAAATAGAACATCACCAGCCTTATCCTTTAAATAAAGGTGTCAAAATGTATTCAAAGTATGAAAAAGTGCAACTATGAATATGTGATGATCTGTAATTTAAGTTTTTTTTTTTGCGGAGAAACCATCGCTTCATTTTAATTTGATGCTGCTCAATAAATTCCAGCTATGTCAGGATGTAATTACTCGTCTCTCGCCTTGGAATACATTTACGTTTCATCTCAGGAAGCATCATTTTCTTTCACACATTTTTGTATTTATAGTATAAAGCAGCTATAAAATGTTTATTTGTGTCTTTAGGTTTTGATTATTCAGGACCACAGCAGTGTGATGACTATTCTGAGTAAAACAGCATGGGGGGAAACATAACAAGGTGAGAATAAAATGGTTCCCTGCATGTGCATGTGTCCCGGTCGCCTTAGTGTTTGAGATGCTGATCATGTCATTGCAACATCTCCACAAAGAGTCCAGCCATGGAATCTACCATCGTCATCTCAGTCGAATCAAAGACACGAAATATTTGGAATTGGGAAAAAAGTCCTCTCACCTCAAATATAAAGGTATTTTTTTTGCTGCTATTCAGTTTTAATTTCGTACAAGGTTTGTACACAGCGATGAGATCAACTGACAAAGTTCTTTAATATCTTTCTCAGATGGATCAAAGACGAGCGTCTCTGACCGATGCCCAGCGTTCAGGGGAAGGGTGTATAAGAAAAACTGAAGCCTGATTGGGGCTGAAAGTGGTCACTCACTGACTGTCTCCACGATGTCTGTGAAGAAGCCGTAGGGCACCAGAGGCTCCGGAAGCTCGCGGAAGAAAAGTTTCATAGCTCCTGTGATGACATGAATGTCCTCCCACTCACTCTCGTCCAAATTCAGCTTCTCCTCTGAGAGACGGGGAGGGAGGGAGGGAGGGAGGGAGAGGATGAGGGGAACGGCGAGAAATTCAGACAGACAGGGTCAGAGGAAGTGAAGGAAAAGTGGGGCAATACGTGAAGGAAAGACAAAAGAGTTTGAATTTAGAGAGAGAGAGAAAAATAAGTGGAGTTACAGTCACGGCGTCGTTTAAACGGAGGAACGTAAACAGAGCGAGAATTCACGTCAGGGCTGAGGCGGAACATGAAGGCTTGTAGCTGCAGGAGGGAGATAGAGATGGTCTGTGAGAGTAAGAGGAGACAGACGCACAAATCACACACACACACACACACACACACACACACACACACACACACACACACACACACACACACACACACACACACACACACACACACACACACATTTAGATGTAAAGCACATTTTCTTTAACAATCCAGGCCTGACTAGTGCTTCTCAAAACGGATCCAAAGACAAAAAGAGATTTAATTTGACCTCAGTGTCAATTAGATAAATGGTTCAAATATAAAAACCATGTCCATCACGTTCTGAGGAGAAACATTAGTCAGTGAGATGTTATGTGGGATTGGAGCGCCTCAGAGTGCACAAGCTGCTGACTCTCCGTTTCGTCCACTTGGTGGCAGCCGTGCACCGTGCAGCAACTCTCTGTACAACCTGCTCTGTGTTATTACATCAGAAAACTTAAAGCAGAAGAGCCTAAGGGACACACACACATTAAGCAAATGGTAGCACAAGCACCAAACTTTCAACGTTCAGTGCACGTCGGCGCCACAGCTCAGCTCGGCGTGTTAGTCTGTCGGCATGTGTGTGCTTGACTGAGATCTGTTCACATTATGCAACAAATAATGCACAAAAACAAGCAGGGCCAGGGAGAGCACATGAAAGCCACTGTTCTTCCTCGTCCGTCTGACTCTACCTTGTACCAACTCCTGTGGGAACATGTAGCGGCCGTCAGTAGTCACCGCTCGCTCTGCAGAAAACAGTTACTCAGTCAGCTTTTCCTCACTTCATCAAAAGGATGTGGTGCACAGGGAGTGAGAGAGTAAAAGATTTCACGCAGGGAGAAAAAGGTGTGTGTAAAATATCTGAGATTTAATCGTTATGTACATTCTGAATGAATAAAACAACATCAGAGAGAATTGTCTTGAACTGAAGTGGCAGAAAAAAAGAGGAATCGGATAAAAAATGTAATGATTTTTCCACCTGCCACAAAATATCAGCATTAATCATCACAAACTGTTCAGTGTGACCCCTCCCCCCCGCCATCCTCACCGTGGTTCACCAGGAAGCGAAGTTTCTGAATCACTGCCAGGTTTCCAGAGACTCTGTAGATGCCATCAGTGTCCAGTCCTGCAGTATAAGACAGGAGGTATAACAACACACACACACACACACACACACACACACACACACACACACACACACACACACACACACACACACACACACACATTGATTATTAGCTAGATTAGCTGTTAAAGACATAGTCTAAGCAAAAATGAAATAAACTCGTTCAAGTTTCCTCTCACGTTTTTCACTGTTACCTGTCTAAATTCCACCATTTTCTGACATGTCACATATTTTAAATTATGAATTAATCAAGGAAATAAATTTTTGTTTAATTGATAATGAAAATAATTGTGAGTTAACATAGTATGCTGAAGAAAAAGATTCTACCTTCTTCCCTTTCTACAACAGTAATTATACACCAAAGCTGCGAGAACTATCAAAATAGTTGACGGATACGTTTTTCAGTCCGTCACACCTTATACGTAAATGTCTCAATCTGCTCCCTAGAAATATTCAAATCATCAAAACTAAGTTTATAAAGCTCTTAAATATTTACTCGCAGTACTGTTTCTAAACAAGACTCAATTTTCTCTAATATCAATCTCTCTTTCTCTGGCAACTGCCATAATTTGTGCTTTGTGCAACTGTCAAACATTTTCCTGTAAATTTCAGTTTGATGATTTGTGCTGAACTGCAGATGCAGAGTCTGCCGTCAGTGACAGATGCTCCACATGGGACTGAGCTTGTTTTCTTATGCGTCTGCTTTAAGTTGCGGATCACATCAGCAGCAGTCGTCTGTCTGCAGTGACTCTACCTCTCCTCTCCACGGCCTCGGTGCAAAGTTTGACGAAGCGAGGGACGGTGCTCTTCTCCCGCTCGCAGAGCATCTCCAGACAACAGCCGAACACCTGATCTGAAGAGTGACGACAGACACAAACACACTTTTTTATCTTACTGTCAATTTTATTTTCTTACACAACAGACGTGATGTAAGAGCTACAAGCCCACGTTAATCTTGAAACTGATTTAGTTGGCTGAGGGAGAAAACCTATGACTCCTTTGACTTTGCTCCCAGAGATGAAGGCTCACACTTGATGATGCAACACAATCCATGTACTGTATGTTCTATAGGTGAAACAAATCATATGCAGACCTTCACTCCAGAGTGTGGCTCTCTGATGAGGGCTCTAATTTAACTATATAAGACTTTCCAACTTCTCTCATAGTAGCTGGAGAAGTCAGATATTTTTGTTTTAAATCACCTGCAAATGAAAATACACCAAAACAGCTTTTTGCTGCTTAAGCTTAGTCTATGGATAAAACCTATATTTGAACATATATAAGCTTTTCAAAAAGCTGCTTAAAAGGCATATAAAAAGTTTTATCTGCAGAGGTGAAAAAACACAAACTACCTTCTGTTTAGAGGCCACAGAATATGATTTGGGTAATTTTCACACGAACTGAACATTTCTCTGACGTCTCCTGTCCTGAACTCAAGGTGCTTTTCTCTCCACATATTTATTATTTGTTACTTTCTGATGACAGCCTGAACATAAAAATGGACTTTACTTCTTCTGACCCATTAAAAAAACATGAAAAGCCCAGGGATTGTTCCAGCTCTAGAGAAAGACACATAACAGATGTCCTAACAGTGTAATCGACAGACACGCCGTGTGAAAAACTTTTTCTGGACGAGGAGGAGAGCGATTCACATTCACGATTGATGAGGCATCACCACAGGATAAACACAGATTTCTCGCCTGCTCTTGCAACTGTGACGGCAGCCGGCTTAAAGGAAGAATATCTACAACTTCTCAACAAAAGTCCACTGGATAGTTTTAGCTGTGAAATTCATGAAAAAAAGAACTTGTATGTCCATTATTCACTGCTGCTAAATAAAGGATACGAGCGCATTCAAATAGTCTGGAGACTTCAAAAAGAAACCTCACCTTTAATGAGGCCTTTCTCCTGCAGAGCCTGCAGTGGAGGTCTCTTCAGGATCAGCTTCTTCAATCGCGTCTTTACTCTCTTCCTCTCCGTGTTTTCCAGGTTGGACGACGAGCGAGGGACTGCAGATGGAGGAAAGGAGAAGGAGGAGCAGGAGGAAGAGAAGGAGGAAGAAGAGGAGGAGGGGGTCAGTGCGGGGCATTCGGCCGCGAGGCTGGCGAGCAGATGAGAGGGGATGGTGGTGAGGATGAATAGTGGCAGGGCCGGGCGACGGCGGAGGTGAGACAGGACTGACGGTGGGATTATTTGCCACGGGGGCCGCGTGAAAATATAAGTGGGCTGAATGGAGGAGAGGATGGAGGAGAGGATGGAGGGATGTAAGAAGCCTGTGTGGAGGTTTGAAGAAAACAAAAAGTGGTGATGATGATGGAGTGAGAGGTTGTCATGTGGAGTTGAGGGCAGGGACGGTTTTGCGAGATGCTTGTGTGAAGGAGGGACGACTGAATGGACCGAAGACAAAGTGATGTTGTGATGACTTACGTGACGTTCTCCTGTCATCCTCATCTCCACTGTGGTCCAGCATCTCCACGCTGCCTGCTCGCCTCAGAGAGTACAGGAGGACATTGTCCAGTGGGTTTTCACGGTCCTGGGAGGCCATGAGTAAAACATATAAACATGATGCTTCTCACTGTTTACATCATTGATTAAAACTGGGTTATCACTACATTACAACACACAGTGGCAGATTAGTAGTTACATATTGCAGAAGTGGTGGTTTGACCAGAGAATCACATGATGAATGTTACAATCAAATTTCTTTAAACTTCATTTTTGGCCTCCTAGTAGAAATAACTGCAGTTTTATATTGACCTTTTTTTATTAGAAACAGGAGCCATTCGTAATCGAAACAAAAACTACTTTGTTAATTCAACATTTATGACCAACATATGTGTGAGTGGGACATTTTACAGTTTTCAGCTGTTCAAAGGTTTTTCATCATCCTCTCACTATAAAATGAATTTACGCGTCTCCTAAAGTGAGGCAGTTTATTTATATTGCATTTCTACAAGCAGTTTATATCACGCATAAAAGACAATGAATAGAACGTAAGACATTCAAATTGAACAAGAAAAAATATATAAACGTAAAAGAAAAAAAGAAATAAAACAGTAAAAGAGAGAAGGGATGAGGTTTGTGACTAAATGTTAAAATGTTGCTACCCTTGAGAAATACAAGTCAGTTAAAGTAAAAACTATTATACTATTAATAGGAAACGGTGAAAAGTAGCTAAAATGTCGTACATTTACTTCTTTACTTTAAAAAGTGTGTGTCGTGTGTTTGTGTCTCACCAGCCTGTCGATGACGTTCTGGATGGTTTTGTACCACTCTTTGATCAGAGAGTCCGTCTCCGACTGCAGCAGGAACTCATTTCCTGTCACTGTCCTCAGCTGAAACATCAACATTTATACATTTCGATATGAATGCATGAAAACCTGTCCCCAAAGTTCCTCATTTAGTATTTCAAGTAAATGTACTGACCTTCTATGGAATTCTTTGATTTTGATGACAATTAATTCCACATTTCACTGGAAAATGTATCTTTACTGCTTCCTCTATCTCATTGTTGTGAGTCATTGATGAGTGACCAGATGAATGAAAGTTTCACACTTCTACTTTTTATCTATATAGGGAATCTCCACTGACAGAAATAATCAGACTGTGTTTTCTTCTTACTCTAACCATGTTCTCTCTATATGACAGTTCACATAAATGATTCAAATAAAAAAATGAAGGGGACACTGAGGTCATGTGTAATGATTTGTTGAATTTCTTAAGAAGTTAAATAATAAGTGTGCATCTAGAGGTCATGTGTTTCTCAAAGTTAGTTTTAAATAGTTTTTCTGTTTTCATCCTACTTGTCTCTTACCTTGAAGACGTTCTTCTTGCTGGACAGCTCATTGGCCCAGTGCAGTTGTGCACCTCTTAAATCAACACTGCTCTCAGGGCGACTGTTTCCTGGTTTCTGTTTTTCAATAAACATGCACAGTTACATATTTGTAACATTTTCTCAACATTCAGTTAACTGGATTGATTTTAAAAAATGGAGTTTGAGTGTCTTTTTGCAACACTTCCCCCCCTTTTAGATCAAGTCTTTCTTTCACACACCAACAGCGTGACCCGTTTTACGAGCATAAGAGCTGATGGTTGTTATTTTACTACAATGACCCATAAGGAGAACGTTACTCCTACAAGAATTAGCTGACTTGAGTAGGTTGACATTTTCAATTTCAAAAGAGAAGTCCATTTAGCAGAAAAAGCAACATCTGCATTTCTGACAAACTCCCACTTAGTGAGGATTTTGTAATCAGGACATTAGAGGCCTCATGCAATTATTTCCTAGTTGTTGAAAAAACTACAGCAAAGCTTTTCTATGCATCAATATAACCCTGACCTTGACTTAAACCATCAAACATGAGGTTTCTCTCCGCTCTTACCCAGCTGGACGGTGTCTGTGATTTAGGATCTTTGAAGAAAACCAGACTGTTCCCAACCAACACAACCCAGGACGGGCTCCAGTTTTTCCTGCAACCCAACAAACATGTTTGTTGCTCAGTCAGTATTTAGCCCCGAAAACCGTACTCCTTAAACTCTTCATTCATTATGTTCCTGATCCCTGACTCCTCACCTCAGTTTCCTGCCTCCTTCTGCAATCTTTGTCTTGTTCAAGAGGCCGGCTTTCTCCAACTCCTGAGAGGAAGAGAAGTCCTTATATCTATTATCCCTCAATAATAATGAGAGTATGTGAGGACATGTTCAAATGTTAACAGTAAAGTGCAGCAGAGGGCTTTTCCTCTGTAGAATGTTCTGCATCCTGAGCGAACCCATTTAACTTGACTGTTGCATCATTCAAAAAAATAGCGAGAGGGGAGCTGCTTTACAGTCTCCCACTGCGGTATGGCCCCGTTTAAGGTGCAGGAGAACAGAATTAATACAAACTATGAAGTTAGATGTGTTGAGTACAATATATAAAGACAGAAGAACTCTCAGTCCATTATGTTCAATAAATAAAAAATATGTACATGTACAGGTATCTTCATCAATAAGTTAAGAGGCAGTGTTGCTCACCGGTGTGTGACCGTCGCTGTCTGGAGAGCTCTGAGGAGAGGGAGGCTCCACGACGATGTTGGTCACGTTACAGGTGTAATCTCTGCACTGCTGGACCAGCTGGAAAACACGAATTGGTCATCGTTAGCTGCGTTATATGCACCGGAGCAGTGTTTCTCTCCGTTTCCCTGTCTCTCCGTGTGTCTCACAGCTTACGAGCATGTGTGTATGTGCTCTGGAGGTGAGTACCTTGCCATTCTCAGGCAGGATCATAGATTGGGAGTGGCTGAGCTGCTGCTTGACATCATGCACGGTGGCAGAATTATGGCACTGGGCACCTGCATTGCTGAATGCCGTCATGCTCACGGTGTCAGAGGAGGCTGCACGCTGCATGCTCTTTACAGGGGTTAAGAGTTCAGGGTCACAGGTTCGGGTCAGAGGTGGAACAGACAAACAAGGGAGAATCACTGATTTATTATACTGTACGCCAACAGAGAGAAAAATACAACTAACTCCCATTTTATTCTTACATCTGTTGATTGTGTAGAAATCCTGTGATAGCTGGTACAATATTGTTTTCCTCATAATAACTGTATAGAGATTTTCAAAGATATATATTAATTATATATATATATATATATATATTTATATTATATTTACATAATACTTAGTATTTAATTGACTTTCTTGCCTTAAGCAACCAGAGTACAACAGTACAATCAGCTTTATTTCCAAAACAATTAAAATTACAAATAAGCAACAGTAAAGAACAGCACAAAGGTCAAACTCATTTCACTCAAACCTTCTTCTGAGAGCGTCTTAATACAAACAATGCATGCAAAGCCTGGAACATAACACAGGAATAAAGCATATTAAATCTTCAGTTTGCATGACACTTTTATAATCTGCACAATACAAAAGGGCCATACACTGAGTTTGCCTTAACAGTATAGCATTTAATAGAATACTGTTAGTACTGACTCCACAAAAACTAAGATAAAGACCTTCTGTCATGTTGTCTTGATGGCCATGCTTTGCTGTGGGATGTACACACAATCTCAGCTTCATTTCAACAGGTTTCTTATCTTCCTCTGCTCTCAGTTCTCTTGGGACTCCTTATGGAGAGTGAACAGTGCAGCAGCTTTTCATTAGAACATACAGTAATTGATGAACCGCAAATAGAAGCATTCTGGCAATCTGACAAACGTCAATGACCTCAAGCATCAGTGCTCATCATGACAACTCTGCACATTAACAGATGGAGACAAACTAGTTTCCTTTAAAAGTTTGCTTGAGTTCACGGGAACGACTGAGAGACAGATTGTCACAGACACAATGATGCATACATGCACACGTGTGACATTACATGCAAAATATCTATGCTTACAATCCCAAGCATATACAGAGGGCATCATCCCACGTGAATGCACATATTCACACAACTTCAATTTTTGCAGCAACAGCCATAATTAAGTACCTTTGTGAATCCCTGTAACCCAGTTTCAACAATCAGACTAAATATCCCTCCTAATGTTTGCCATCTCCTCATGCAAGGCGGATTAGCACTAAGAGCCAAATCTGCTCCTTTGCTAAGATGAGGCCTTTAAAAGGGCTTTAAACCAAGCGCACCCACACCCCACTGTGATGCAACATGTTGCAGTAAGAACTGCTTGGATAACCGCCTTTCTTTTTACACCATGAGTTGCTTTTTCACCACCTTCATATACATAAATGCTGATCTCTGAGAATCTAAAGAGCATAGCTGGCAGTACTATATTGTATTTTGCAGTAATACAGTAAAGATACAGTTTTTGCAAATCTAATGACTCGAGTTCATTGATTTTCATGAGGAAAATTCCCTCCATCAAAAGCCCTTTAAGCGCTGACAAAACACTTAGGATTACCTTACCACAGCCATACATGCCATTTAAGGGTTTCTAAAAGAGCAATAAGCAAAGCAATCTATTGATATTCAAGTAAAAGTTCTCGTGTTGTATGCGAGCAGAACACGAAGCAGGATTTTCTCTAGTGCCGAGACAGAGGCAAGGTGGCAAACAAAGCCAGCAGAGTTCTCTGGTGTCCTGTTATGTTAATCAAATGCATCCTGTTGTGTAGCCAGAATATATAAAGCTGGTGAATGGTTTTATCTGTTACTTTCATCTTTTGACTATTGTGTTTTTTACAAGGTGAGAGTAAGGTGAATGAGATGGCCTCTGGCGATGAAAGAGTGCAGCAGGTAGAGGAGAGTTTCACCTGTTTCATCTGCCAGCCACAGTCATTTGTCCTCTGGTGGCTCCCGAAAAGGAACTCGGGTGACAGCTGCGGAGAGAGAGAAAGAGAGGAGAAAGAGTGATCCAGGAAGACAAACACAGGAAACGCACATGAACAGACACGATTTATATTTAATGAAAATTTAAAATACAAGTCGGTTCAATTTTCTGCACAATTGACCGGCAAAATAAATCTAAGAATGTTTTCACTTTGGGAATTTTCTGCCACTGGGGGAAACAAGAGTCATAGCAGAATGACAGCAGGTTGGTTAAATTACACACACCCGTGAGAAACCGGATGCTGACAGATTATCTGTCATTTCTGGCAATGAGGCCCAGGCTAACACTCACACCAGTGAACACCCCCCCCCACACACTCACACAAGCACACACACACACACATCCTGCCAAACGAATGCTCTTTGATTCACCATGACACACACGTTTGCATGTTTTCCACTGAAGTTAATGAGAGGCAGTTGCTCAGTGAGACATTCATGGCAAAGGTTTTCTTTTGGACTCAAGCATGGTGATTTTTAGCTGTTGAACTGGGCCACACATCACGTACACCCACGTTACAACCGTCACATTAGCTCCTAGCTTCTGAGAATGAGAAAGTCTGTACCAACACCTCTGAGAATGAAAAGCCAGTAGTCACGTGCTGCTAAAAAAAAAATGCCATGAAATAAAACTCAGAATTAGATAAACAATATCGTGTAGGAAATAAAAAACAAACTTACAGCATAGGTGCTCATTATCACCAATCACCCAGTTAAAGAATCCAGAAAAAACTCTCGTCTCTTGAGTGCTTCTTATGTGTCGAGTGCTCAACTCGCCCTCTCACGCCATGCCGCTTTTTCTTCTGAGTGTCAAAACCACTCATCTCTCCCTCTCTTCTCAGACCGTGTCTACTTCCCCATTCTAGAGGGAAGCTGACTTTATCAGCTCGAACGAGTGTTATGCACAGCAGCTCAACCAGGAAGGTGAGATCAGCTGAACTACCCCATCAGAATGACACATTAACCGCCATCCGACACCTTCTGTTTTGAAGTCAAAGACAGCAGGGGATTATCACTGTTTTATTTCTACTTTCTACTTCTCTTAATTTAATTAATTATTAAATCTTTTTAAGCACATTATTAACAATGCCTCTGTGTGAAAGCAGCAAAAAAAAAAAAAACTGATCTATATGTTTGTGTTAAAGGTCCACTGTGTGATTTAGGTGAAAGGGAACTATTGGCAGAAATTTAATGTAGATTAATCCTCATGATGTTTTCACTAGTTCGTTTCATCTAAATTGTATGAATTGTAGTTTTCTTTACCCCAGAATAGGCCCTTTATATTTAAATACTTTATATTTACATCGAGGGGACCCTCTCTACGGAGGCAGCCATTTTTTTTACAGTAGTCCAGACTGGACAAACTAAACACCTTTTGAGTTTTTATGACAACTGAAGCTCCCACAGGTTCTTTTTCATGAAGGGTAGGGTGAGGTTAGGAGGTATTAGCTGTAACATGAAATTTCAACACGAGATATCACAATATTCTACACACTGTACCTTTAAGGAGGAAAATAATTGCAAACATGTAGGTGGAAATTGATAGAAGAATAACTTTGTTAAAGATGAAACATTTGATGAAACATTCAAGATAAACCATTTGTTGACTATCAACCTTTTTTCTGGTGGCTAAGCCAGGAATTGAAAACTTGTTGAAGCTCATATAGACGATATGTAAAAGGGGTAAAAAGTACACAAGTTCTCCATTAAATGTAGTAGTAGTTTGTAAAATGGAATTTAAGTACAGGGATGACGAGGAGCTTCCACACTTCCTTTTGGATTAATGCACCTAAGAATCAACATGATAAGGATTAATATAATATTCAAAAATGTAAATTAAGTGTAGAGAACACCGTGTGCTGGTTCTTACACCTGCTTCATAAACATGTGGCACGTTTATGCTTAAAATATCATTGGTAAGGTTCCTGTTTGGTAACACATGTTCCTCTGTATAAGAACTGACACATATAGGTCAACAGAATGCACCTCAAACCGACTTGATGGGGTATCACTGCTTTGATCATGTGCGTATGATCTTGATGAGCTACATTAAACACTGATGCAACATTGAGGCAACGCAACCTTGAGATGCAAAATGCTTATCCCTAACAATCTGGATCATGCAGCTTGTGTCACTTTATCTCGTCGATGTCGTCACTGAATTGGCGGACGTGTCTATATCAGTCAGAGTTGCATAAATCCCTACAACCTTTACACCTCAAAACAACAGATGAACTTCTGCAATCGAAATGGTTTACAAAAGTTTACGACAAAAAGGTGAAACTAATGAAACAGCGGGAGTTTTTTTTTTTTTTACACTATTACAGCATCTGCAAGGTCTGGGAGGGGTTAACAGCTATGAGAAGTTTTATTGAGTGGTTTTAAATTTAGAAAATGATCTGTAACGTTTTGCTTCCTCTTGTCTCCCTCTGTGTAGCCCTAATGGCTTCTGCTCATCTACATCAGATCAAGAGGCATTACCTTGTTATTCCCTTCAGGGATTAGCCTGACAAAAACACCATTCGAGAGGAGGAGGCGTGTGTCACAGCGCGGTTAATAAATAAATAAGGCAGCACGTTTGTCAGTGAACGATGTGACGACAGGGATGATATAACCCCGTTTTTTTACTTTGACCATGCTCCGTGTGTCTGTTCCTGACACTGTTCAGTCTGGGGGACAGAGGCGGACGACTGATTAATTTGCAGAGAGAGATGGGCAGATGGGCTAGTGTAGTTGTTTCGCTGCGGTCTGTTCTGTATGTCAGTGGTTAGATAAGCATGTAACATAAGAATTATTTCAATTATTATTTACATGTTAGAGACAGTTAGAGCAATAAGTTAAGAGCATAAAAGGTTCTAAAGAACAAAAAACTAAACAAAACATACATTTAAAGCTAGGGTTTGATATCCTGGAAAAGCTAGCAAGAGCAGGCCACTTTGAAAAAATGCAGCTGATACAATCCAGCCCCTCCCATCATGAGGACGACTGTTAGAAGATGACTTTTCCGTGACTCGCTCGCTCTCATCTGGCCATTGTCTCTGCTACATGTATGTCTGAGTATGTTTCCACAGCTGAAGATATCAGTTATAATGCAGTGAGAGAACGGACAGGGTGCACACAGGCAGGCGACAGACATTTCTGTCTAAATAAAATGTTTTGTGGTGACTTTTTTTCTTTTTTGTCAGACAACTTAATTCATTGATGGCTATCGAGACGTTAAGAGGATTCCAACATCTTTCAAACCCTACGTTCATCACTGACTGTGTAATTAGTGTCACAAAAAGATTATTTTATACCACATAGAGATCAATGAGATCAACCTTCCTTGTGACTGGATCCCAATATCTACGCACATACATACATATATATACATTAAATGTTATACTCTGTACAACAGCCTTACCTTGTGCATAGTTCTATTGCCTGTTTCAGAAAGTGGTAGTGAAAGGTGACTGGTGTCCCTGGGTAAAGTCTGAGGCTGTGCTGGATTGGTCTGTCAGAAGAAAACAGAAGAAACACAAAGTGTTACTGAGGAAGTCTTTTAGCTAAAATTACTCTATAAATACAGAAACATAACAAATCACCCCCCCCCCCCCCCTTTATAAGAATAAAACAACAATTAAGAAAATGACTGGTTAGATTATTTTCACTGTTATTGTCAGTGCAATATGCTGTGAGGTATTTTTGTCCACCTTTCATTGCTTTAGTTAGGTGCTCTCATAATCCCAGAATTAAAACTCTCTGTGTCGGTCATCCAATCCACTTATTGTTCAAATATTCTGTACAAGGAATGTTCTGATATTTTGGAATAAGAAGATTGACTCAATCCTCATGTAACAGTAAAATAACTGATTAGTTTAGATGAAACTGCTCAGTACGGTTTTCAGATTTGAGTTTTTGTATAGATTACATAAATGACACGTGCAATGTTTGTTAATGAGCTTTAAAGGAGCTGGTAAGATTATTTTCTTAGCTTTGAACAGAGCTAGGCTAGCTGTTTCCCTCTGTTTCAGGCTTTATGTCTCCTGATTAGCTTCATAACTGACAAGCAAATAGAGGAACAATCAACTTTTTTTTTTTAAGCAAGGAAGCAAAACATCGAACTATTTCTTTCAAGTTGTCTCGCCCTCTCACAAACTGTAAATAAAGGCAGATACAGTCTCAGCTGTCAGTCATAGTGTTTTACCCAATTTTATAGCATCAAAACACTAATTAAAACCTACTGAAAAAATGAACAAACATCGGTGTGATACTACCTAAAATGACAGAAAGTAGTTTGACTTTTTAGTTTGGTCTATATGTCCCATTTGATAACATGGAGAAGACAGGATTTATGACCTTTTTGTGCATTCAGTCACCAGGTGGTCATCGAGACACTTTGGCTTCACTTTTCCGGAGCCGTCATGTCCTCCATCTTTGTATAAAGTCTGTGATCCCTATCGTTCCCTTGAGTTACTATTCAGCAACTTTCGTGGTGTTAAGTTCAATGTGACTTTTTGCCAAAGTGAGAATATGTAGAGTAACTTTCACTCAAATACGAGTCTCCCCACGCTGTGGAAACCTGGCCTGTGATCAGTGTGTGTGCATCACCTCGTGTCTGAGTCAAATATGTGAGGCAGGTTGATTTACTTTAGGTTCTGTGCTTGAAAAGGTCCTTTTTAGTGCTGATACAGTCAAACTATGTGAGAATATAAATTAGCTTTCTGTTTCATTCGACACTCTGACCCTTTTCTTCACTCTCCTCTGAGAAAAGACGCTTTCATACAGCTCTGAAAATGCCCAGCTTTTCAATTTTTATGCTAATTTCAGTGAAATAAAAAAAATAATGGATTCAGTGGGAGTGTGGTTGTGTGTTGTACCTTGTTATTGGTCCGTCCACGAGCCCGGCGAGGGGGTTTCCAGGACCTCTCCTTGGTGATGGTGTTGAAATAGTAGAGTCTACCTGTAGCTGGGTCTGAGTACTGCTCCCAGAGGTCCTTGATCTGAAGAGGCTGTTGACCCGGGGCAGGGCAGGGCGGCTCCGGCTGCGACGGCTGTTTCTCTGGCTCCACGCCTTCAGTGTAAAGAGGAGAGTTTTGCCAGGAAAGTTGTGACAGGTACGACTCTGTTGGGACCTTGTTGGCAGAAAGAGTGAAGGGAGAAAAAAAGTAAATCTTTAAAAACAGGTCAGGAATAGAAAGTGTTCTTCTTAAAAACATCTTAATAATTTCTAAAAAAGAGTACGGCACTGTAGTTTTTAGAAAATGCTCAATAATTCAGCAGTGCATTTGTTGGGGACTATTTTCAGCAGCAGATTAATGCACACTTGGTCCACTGGTGAGTATTTATGGCAGCAGGATGGTGTCTGTGGGATTGACTCAAAATAAACCACTGTGACCATGAAAACTCTTTATATCATCAATTTATTCACTCCTTGGATCTTGCATATGAGTTTTCAAATATTTCTTGTAAACATAAATAGGTACTGGATATAGAGAAGATGACAGTAGACCTGGTCAGATCCACGTCCACATGTAACACTGCCAGAGACTCTGCACAAAATTTGCCATACAACCTTTATAACATTGCATAAAACAAAGCATTCAGTCTCTCCTCTATGCATCAAATGCCACTCAGAAAGGGGAGTATATTTCCATTGCTTCTGGAAGTATTTTATTTTACAGATTCAGGACATTTATTTCTTTGAAAGATTAAAAAAAATGTATTACCCTGGTGTTTTTCTATGAAGCCTTCCTTCTCGGAAATTACATCTTCCTGCATTGCAATAGAAATGTCTCCAGATGTTTCCCAACCCAGCCCCCAAGTGTTTCCCTTTGGTACAGATACAGAGATTTTTAATCACCCTCCATCATTAAAGGTTAAAGATCATTTTAAAGGATGAGCTGTTTATGAATGTTTGGTCACCTTTTCTTCTTTCTTCTTCTTCTCTGTCTGAGTGTAGGACACCTCTCAAAGCTTAATTTGTGGGACACACACATAAATGATGTGTGTTGAGCTGTGTAATGTCTAAAACTCAATAAAACTTATTTGGTTTGGTTGTCATTTGCTAACCTTATTCAGATTTTTTATAAAGGATTTGTTGATCAAAGGCTCGAAAGTAGCTCCTTATATGCATGAATAAACTACATTTGGCCCCCACAGGGTTAGCATAGCATGTTCACAAGCATGCAAAGAGGAGACAGTTAACCTCACACAAACCACCAATAGACTCAAATAGATTATAGATATAGACTGCCTCTTACTGCAGAATAACCCGTCAGACTTTGGATTAAGAAGGAGTTTATAGAAATGCATGTGCTCGCTCAGATAGCGAGGACTAAACAGCTACAAGAGAAGAAATGTACAAATCCAATGAAATTAATTGAAAGGATATGCATGGAAGATCATCTTTCCTGAGTCATAGCTGAGACATAATTCACTAACTGATTGACTGACTGGTTGATCCCTGTTACATAACACACAACACAGGCATTTCAGATAATGACAAAGGAGACATGTGTGTGTGTGTCTGTGTGTGTGTGTGTGTGTGTGTATGGATGCACAGTATGTGTAATGTAATGTAAGACACATAAAAATTATGTATGGCATTTTACTCAAGGAGGCAGCACTGAGTCCTCAGCTCGCCTGCACCCTCCTGTCCCAACGTTTCCTTCTGTTCATCTCAGGTCTCAAATCCAAACCAAGTGTTTCACACAGGGTCGGACAGGACGCTGGCTCATTAACATAATACTATTCACAACACTTATATTTTGTATTCTATGGACAAAGGTCATATCACTGGATAATTTCAAACTTGCATATACTCAAGTTGATTTGCTACCATGACAACACCAAAATGTTGTACGAGGATAAATGTTAATATATAGAAAATAGAGCCCTGTACGATGGAAGGAAGACACAGTCTTTTTATGTAAATGTCTCTTTGTGCAAAATATGTGCATATGTATATTAGTTTCAAACAAAACTATTTTTTTGCCATTTATATATTGACTGCAGTGTGAATAATATTCAAGTATCTGCAGATGTAGATATTTGTCTAACGCAGGTATAACTAACATCAGGGTGCTGCATACTCACACATGCATTAGTTACACATGTACCTTTCCAGACTATCTGCTGCAACACAGGACTGTCAATACACTTTTAATGTAAGGCTGTAATAAGTTTCTTTTAAGATCTATAAACTGCCACCCACATCTCAAATTGTGTTTATAACATTGGTTAATGACTTGGTAAATCGCTATACTTTATTTAAGGACATAGGACAAAATGGAGAATATCCCTTATAGATATGTTACTTCCTGTTGAGTTTTTTTCAACCTCATTTTACAGAATATTTTCTTCTACCCCACATATCCAGCCATATATGCAAAGGTTCATATTGTTTTATTTTTATGTTGACATTTCTATAAATAATCATTAAAAAAAGAATGGCCCAAAAATGTATGGTGAGAGATGGAGTGAGTGTGTTTTCTGGATGAAAATGTGGAGTTATGACCTGAATGTGGCTGCAATAATCCTGCTTACTGGTGTTTAAGGTTTGAACAAAGACAATCCTCAGAGAGAAAAAGATACAGACAGAGGAAGACAGGGAAGAAGAGAATGAGAGAGATAGAAAAAGACCACTGTCCCCTCCACTGACATCACAGCTATACAGAGTCACATGTGGCTGCTCAGCAGAAGCAAAACCCCCATTCGGACAGACAGTTCGGCTCCTCAGCGGAGGGAGCTTCTCTCAGCTGACGGACAGAAAACTGTGAGAGCTCCTGTCTTGTGTAATCCCCTCTGATGTAAGACAGGGAAGCTCTGACGTCACAGCAGTGTGAACTTGATTGCTGCTCTGGGAGGATTATTGAGGTCAAGTACAGACGTAAATTGAACGCAACCTGTGCTGACATGTCCAAGTCTGACGTCTGGTGGGATCTAAACAAGAGGCCCTGTGACTTTGTTTTATTTTTTAATCAATTTGGTACAAGAGGAACAACTATGGTTATTTGTTTCTACCTGAAAAGCTTGTCTGATTGTGGAACGTTTAAAGATGTAGAACTATTCAAAAGCCAATAATTTAAAATGTTTTAATGAGAGAGGAAGAGCACATTTCTAATGTAATTGAATTTGAATAACTACATCCCACACTAATCAGTTTTCTCCACATAGTATTTCATATATCTTCAAACATGCCCTTTTACCCTGCTCTGTCACAGAGCTAGTAAAAACCAGTAGCTGTTTTTTGACTGTTACAGTTGAAGTTACAGTTTGATCAGATTAAAGATTTTGCCAATAAAATAAGGGAAATTAATCTTACACCACACTATTTTATTTTTAATTCAGCACATGATGACTCGAAAATATCCATCGTCCTCGGTGGTCATGGGTTTGACGACTTGATTTATGTCTCAATTCAAATGTCAATTATTTTGTGCCAGCCAATGGTGAATTACTCTGGCCCAAAGCTTTACACAAACACAATAAGTGTAAACATGCCGTACTACTCGTTATTGTCATTTTTGTGGTCACTCTAACATTTTACTAGGTAACTAATATTACAGATTTTGGAATTTAGATTTGGTGGCTCTCGTTTCTCCCTACCTGCAGATGGTTGTTCTTGCCCGATGCTCCCACCATGTCCCACTGGCTGCAGGACTTCTTCGGGGCCCTGTGGTTGACGCGACTGCTGAAGCCTCCGCCCACCTCATCGTACGGGTTCTCCATCAGGTTTTCAGGCAGGTTGCTGGAGCTCTGGCTCCGTGTGATCATGGGGACCACCCTGGGGTTCGATGGCGCTGTCTGAGCCCCGGAGGCAGCGGGTGCCATGAGGTGGCCTGACAGAGAGGTGGGAGAGTTGGGAGTGAAGCCGAATCCAGAGAGGGGCAGGGTGGGGAAGTGCCGTCCACCTATTCTCGTGGTGTTGTTGTCCAGTCCCTGAAAGGCACTATTTGAGTTGAGGTTTTCCATGGAGCGGTAGATGGGTCTGTTCACTGGAGAAGAAGAATATAAAATGGTCAATTATGACTTATCTTCCTTCTATACTCAAGAGACACATTGATGATACAGAATTAAACAATCATTTGGACTGAAGGCCCACACCAGATGTTTCCTTAGACTTTACCTTGATGCTGTCCAGTGTAGGGAGTCTCTGAAGGGCTGGGAGAGAGTGACACTCTTGGCAATATCCTGAGGTTGGAGTTCAGCGAGGCAGACATTACCAGGCGCTGTGGCGACGCCATGGGTGCAATAGGCACCTCTGTCACATAAGTAGCAGGTACATACAATGGCTTTGCTTTACTCGCTGCCCCGATCCTCCGTACCTGTCAAAGAACACACAGAGTGTAGGTGTACAGAAATGTCCAAGTCCTATGAGTGTAACAGAGGCGATGATCAAACCCACAACTTCTCTTTGGAAACCCAAAGTCAATACCTTGTCCACAGACAACTTTATATATAAGTGTCACTTCCTCCAGTGTGTTTCTTAGAGGTAGTCTGAATATATGAAGCATATGTACCTAGAGTGAATGAAATAATTTAAGTAAACAAACAACTCAGATAAAATTAGGAAAGTCTTTTCAGGAGGGACTTGAAAGACTTTCCCTGACTCTGCCAGCCTAACTTCCTCTGGCACAACAGAAACAAATAACCAGTTCTCTGACCTGCCACCAATCAGTGTTGGTCTTCTTCAGGAGAACAAACCGTTCTCCCTCCCTTATGCAGACCTGCCGTCCATCTGCACCACGGTAGTTGTAGTCATACTGGGCCTCGAGGACCACCGTGCCGCTAGGGACCCCACACACCGTCATCCCCCTGGTGTTCATCACCGGAGTGGCAGAAGGCTGCTGATGCCCCACAGAGCGCCGCCATGTCCCTGACAGCATGGTTCTTGTGTGCAGTCCCGTTTAGCAGGCTTTACAGGAGGCGTGATGATGTGTGACAGTGGAGATGCTGGTCGGGTTAGCGTAGGGCAGGTGAGACAGGAGCCAGGCCAGTGCCATGTTCTGAAACAAGCACACACACACATACACACAGATCCAGAGAGAGAGAGAGATTACTGGAGCTGACAAGGAACAATGAAACACGTCAGATGGTTCTGAGCAGGTTCAAAAGAGAAGTGATTCATTTTAGTTCTAAAAATGGAAGTGTGGATTAATGTGGGGAAAATCACTGACCTGTATGACAATGCTACTATTTTAGTCTCTCCATTTTCTAGCAAAATAGACTAAACATACATTGGTTTCAGTTCCTAAATTGGAGGGTTTGTTGGTTGTTCTGTTTTGTAAAATTGAAAACTGATTACCTTCGTGTGTTTGATTGCTGGTCTTTTACTTTTTATTTTGTACTATGTTCTGACTTTATAAATAAAACAATTAAAATGAATAGTTAAAAATCTTGGTAATGATTAGCAAATCAATACCACTCTCTCATCTCTCCATTTAATATAGAGCCACAACCAGGGTGGTTGGTTAGCTTAGCTTAGCACAACGACTGGAAACACAGGGGATAGTAATATACACATTATAATTGTCTGATACTACTATCTCCCTTCCTGATACTGTTTCCAATACCTGGACTTTGCGTACTGGCTGATACAAAGTACTGATCCGATACTTTCTAATAAAAAATATTTTAACAGCTGTATGCTGCAACACCACCCATAAAATTGAAGATTTGCATATGGTGAATGCTACCTTTTTTTCTTTTAGGACTTTCCAGTAGCTCTGGCTAATGATCCACTGAAATATCTTTCTGTTTTGCTGCAGTAAAAACAGCACTTGCCAGTGGCAGTACAGCAGAATTGCTGTTTCAAAGTGATTTTATCTAAATGAAACAAAAGTACTTTAAAGTCGTGGTATCAGATCAGTACATGTATTTACATACTCGCCAATGCCTGACCTGGCATCTTGAGCACTATTGCAGGCATGTTTGCTCTGGTCTGACTCTGAACATCTCTTTCAGATTGATCACTTATCAACATTGTAAGTTGGAATTTAATGATCTGCAAAGTGACTGATCAAATAAGCAACTAATCACTTCTAATCGTATTTTTCTTGAGAGATGTGGTTGAGGATGAAATGCCAATGCAGTAGTTTCCAAAACCTCACAATACACTGCTTTTCTATTGTCCTTTCATCGGGCAGAACTAGGAAACACGTGAGTAAACAACTCATGCATTCGGAGGCTGTAAGTGCAGCACAACCAAAATAGCATCCGTCTGCATCTCTCCACCTGAGCCAGCATCCCCTGCCCTACCTAGCCAAGACCCACTTACATAAGAGAGCATGAAACTTTCTGCCACTCACACGCATGTTCTGGCTAATACACAGAAGCTTCCCATTGTTATTAAAGCAAAGGAGTGAATCTGTGACCCCATGGCCACAGAGAATTACAATAAAACCACTCTGCACCAGCATACCTGCTGAAAGACTGCCGGCCTGATGGCTGAGTAACGCTGTCAGGAGGATCACTGCAAGATACACAGGACTGCAGTGTTTGCTAAGGTTTACTACTCAGCATAAGCTTCTGGTCACACCAGACAAAGTAAGACATCTGCAGCTTGATCTGAATTGAGCACATTCTTATAAATTCAACTTTTCATTTGTAAGCAACCGAATGTGTGTTTTCATTGTTATTCTTCAGAGAAGTAGCATCATCTGGCTTTAAGGCCACTGACACATGCACGTTGTTTCCCCTTTGACGCACATGCAAAATTGTTGTTCCACTTGGAGCGTTTCTAAAAGGCCCTGCATACATGCTCAGTGATAACATCTGTACAGCTGTGTAGGGCCTTTAAATGAATATCAAGAAGTTTCAAGCTCCATTTGTTGAAAGTGATCAATCGCCAAAAACTCTTAGTTCCTTAAAATGACATACTTTACCTAATTTAGAATGTGTGTGTTTATAAATGTGCAAATCAGCACTGCTTCTATCTTGACCCACCCCTCACCTGCTGTCCTGCTGCTCCAACTTTGCTAAAACAAACCAAATTATCCGCGGTAAGACATGGGTGGCAGCTGGTCAAGCAAAAACGTCATCCCGATCTGCAGCAACATTTTCAAGATCCAGAAGCTTTGTTTAATTAGACTTGGTCCCCATCAACAGCTCTGATTAAGCTCCCTTAGCTAACTTAGCTTGCAAAATACCAACCTATGACCAAGCTCCTCAAATACATCTTGTAATGCCACTGCAAAACAAGGTGTATCAGCTACGGCAGAACTTTGTAGAAGGCCCCACCCTGCAACGTTGACAGGACTGGTTTCTTAGGAATGTTTTTTCGAGGCGGAAATACTCAGCGATTATTTCACTCATGATTGGTCATAAAAAAACAACATATGGAGATGGGAGTTCACACCTGAGATTTTTTGATGTGCAACATCCTCGCTCGCAAATGACCGTTCACATGTATGTATGTTAGGGAGTTTCACCTTGCCGGTGTTATAATATGTTTACCTCTATACACAGGAATTAAACTGATCATGCTGCAGCCATCTGTACCGGCAATATTGCGCTGGACTCTAATTTATTCATGCTTGTTTTTCCTGAAACAAAGAATGCATGTATTTGGATCTAATCGTATCAAAAATAAATGACCCTTGGAATTTATTCAAAGAAAAAAATTAAAAAATGTTCTATCAACACGATTTGTGATCAGATCAGAAACACTCCTCTAAGAGCTGCAGTTGTTCTCAGGAAGGACGGAGGAGTGAGTCAGAGGTATAGAAGGCAAGCAGGTAAACAGGAAACTACTTATACAAAGGTTCAACCACAGTTTGGGTCATATCCTCTTGATCTAACCATTTGCTTCTGTAACGCGAGGCAGCTTTAGTAGTTTCAGTATGTAACAGATAACTGCCAGTTATTATAATGATGACTATGATGATGATCATGAACTACTTGAGTTGTACTTTCATCTGCTGAACATCTTTACTGCATGGCTTTACTAAGAGTTTAAACATACCCTGGGTTAACATACAGCAAGTTCTTCTTCACAGACAGGAAAAGCTCTTCTGATACTGCTGCACACCTGTCTCTTTTCCTGTCTCTCTTTGCTGCTCAAGAAAAAAGCAGGATTAAACAAGAATGGCACTCATTAATGCTCATGCGTCCTCCAACGCCCAACAGTCCCCTAATGAAACCTCATTTAAATTCACTAGATCCAGATTTTTATTTGGACCTGCAGCAAATTGCACACACTCATAAATATCTCCTAAAAATGTCTGTTTTTTGTCTTTAAGATCCATAAATGATTCTCTGAGAAATCAATGAAACAAACAGACCAACCATCAATTCACTTATCAGCACAGGCATATAATTCCTACAAAGACTGATAGACACAGGAAGCTTCATCATGTTATGTGCAGATGAGGCTGTAAAAGCTGGGTTAAAGTCCCTGGATGTTTTATTCCGTATTTGATACTTTAATGATCCTCCTAAAGGGCAGCATCTCAGACTGCTTACTAAGAAGAGACAGAAACCAAACGCTTAGACAATTTCAGTAATCTCTAAAAAAACAAATTATGATCTGGAAGCGAGAGGCCAGGCTGTGTTTGTATTTGCAGGTCAGATGGCAGCAGAGAGGACACTAGCGTCACACACCCAAACACACAGAGAGGCCCATATGGTGTCAGCGACAGCTACAGGCACCCTGCCACGGCTGTTGAGCGATAGATTTGTGCCAGGGGCTGAGGGCAAGGGGGCTTATAGTGCGGCATCAACAACACAATTGGAAAGACAGAGGCACAGACAAAGCTAAAATGGAGCCCGGTTGACTGAATACCTCCACTAAGGCCCAAAAGTCCCCTTAAATTAAATCCAGCCACTCCAAATCACATCCTCTTATTTATATCAGTTCACTAAATATGCCTGATTTCATATTTCTGAATTGTGTCTTTAGAAATTCACAGAAATGTTGGAAAATGTCCCATCTATAAATGTTAAAGAAAGTACTAAAAGAAAAAACACTGATCTAGATCGGCACCATTATTTAAAAGGTTCTTTCCTGACCCTTATTGCATTCTTCCACTACGTTTTGTGATATTCCCACTCATAGTCTTTATGTAATCCTGCTTAAAAACAAACAAACACAGAGGAAAACATAACCTCAATGGTGGAGGTGGAAAACAGTTGAGGAATAATAAAAAGATAGAAAATGAGAGCAAAGTTTCAGGAAAACAAAGGAAGACAAAGTGCTACATGTGATCTGCCTGTCTGCCTTTGCTAGACTGATTTCCCTTCAATTCAGACTGTGTGTGTGTCTGTGTGTGTGTGTGAGTGTGCATGAATGCAAGTCCAAATGAGTTGAAGGAATGGAGAGGATGCGATTTGTGCATGCATGCAAGAAAGAGAGAGACAGACAGAGAGACGTTTGACTCACCATGGTCCTGAAGTGAGAGAGTGTATGTACGTCAGCAGGGTTGCCAGCTCACTCTACAGTCAGATCCAAGCATGCATAAGCTTTGAACACACACAACTCTCCTCAAGTCTGAAGAGAAGCTGCACCGCTGACACAGATGAGATATGAAAAAGGTAGAAAACCACACAATTTCCCTCTCTCTCTTTCTCTCTCTCTCTCGTGCACACACAGTTAATCCTATGCCCCAAATGATTCTGCCTCCACTCACTGAACCCCTGCTGACCCTACCTTCCTCCATTTAGCCAGCATTTTTACTGAGAGATAATAAAAAAACAGAAGGCGGGACAGAGACAGAGAGAGCATCAGTTGGCTGTTGCCTATTCATGCAAATAAACCATATTTGCACTTGAGAGGAGAAGAGCATATGGAGAGGGAGAAGTGGAGCGAGAGAGGTCCTGGGTGCTGACGAAACATAAGCGACCAGCAGCCCGTGGATTGATTGAGCTATCGATCCATGCACAGAGCTGGCTGGTCAACAGCGCACACTGGACATCAGAGATCCACCCGGACAGTTAGTGAGAAAAGCCACGACATGGGGGGGTGTTAGCGGCAGAGGTGAGTACATTGTGTTCATCCAAATCATCTTAGGGATGATATACCATCAGCATTTGACATTTTCAGGATAATCAACCCTCCCCAAAGACCTTTGGATTAAATACTTCAGGGATTACAGGCCCTCCTGGTGGTTTCACATGTTAGTCAAACATTTCCCAAAGCATACATCAAATTTTAGATTAACTTTGTGGATTTTAACTCTCATCACAGTGGTAAGAAAGTCCACTAAAAGCCTGTTTGACTTTGATAATCCACCAAAGAGAACATCCACAGTTAAATTACATTTTTAAATTTCAGTCAGTTAAAGGTCCAGTGTGTGAAATTTAGGTGAAAGGAATCTATTGGCAGAGATTTAATGTAGAATAATCCTCATGATGTTTTTACTAGTTCGTTTCATCTAAATTATATGAATTGTAGTTTTCTAAACCCTAGAAAAGGTCCTTTATATTTAAATACTTTATATTTACATCGAGGGGGTCCTCTTCACGGAGGCCGCCATGTTTTTTACAGTAGTCTGGACTGGACAAACTAAACACCTTTTTATGACAACTGAAGCTACCACAGGTTCTTTTTCATGTTTGGAAGGAGAGGGTGAGGTGAGGGGTGTTCAGCTGCAACATGCAATTTCAACATTAGATATCACATAATTCTACACACTGTACCTTTCACTTCACTCCAGTCATATATTTGTATATATACATAAAAGATATAGAGCATGAGGACCTGAGGCCAAACAACCTGACTGATTCATTAATTTTCCTTTTAAAAATGGCCAATACGATGGAAACTAATTCAAATCTTGCAAATTGAAGGAAAGTGATTAAAATTCCAGGATCTGGCCCTTTAAAGTGGATCCCCTCCAAATCTGAGAGGATTCTTCCCCGACCTACATCCCATCCCTCTTCCAAGTGTGGTGTAAACAAGTAATTTTTGTGTAATCGTGCTGACAAACACGCAGATAAACTAAAAGAAACTCCCTGGTGGAGGTTATAATGCCTCATTTCTATGGCAAGCCACTGAGGGACCATGCAGCTTAGCTCCCACAGAGAGCGTTTCAGTCGACTGATGCCAGTCAAACTTCACCACACAGAGAGAGCAGTGAAGGGAGTTGGTGCAAAAGTTTGCCGTCATATCATATCCATATTCATTCCATATGTTTGAAGTGGAAAGAGGGCGGCTTTAAAAATCATAGCAACATGGTCTTCAAAGAGAGAGGAGACATGGGGAAGAGGAGTATAGAGTGAATGAGGAACTTCAAAGGGTTTTTCGAGTGCACTCCCACATCTGTATACACATAGAAAACACACACACACACACACACACACGCAGTCTGTACTGTATTTACATATGTATGTCTATTACCAAAGAGTTCACAGAAAACAGAGAGGAGACAAGTTTCTCCACGTGATACACACTGTTCAGGTACTTTAATCTTAACAAAAACAAGTTAGAAAGTGATATCTAAAGTCATGACAGCTGTTTAAATAACTTTCTCAGCCAAACAACTGCTCGTATCTTAGTTCCTCACTGTGACGGCAGCCTTGCCGCCTGTGCAACCCTAACCCTAACCCTCTCTACATGCAAACAAGCATCGTGGTTTGTCTGCTCAACCGGCCGCTTCAGTCCCAACTTGTGGTGAAGTCTGTGTGAGATGAGGTGTTGCATCACATCACACAATCATGCGTTGTCGGGAAAAAGGAGTTGTAGCACAGCAGAGTGTAGTATTTTTCACAGAGGTGCCTTGACATGTTCCTAAAATCAAGACTTATCCAAAGAGTGTGTCGTATTTAAACTACACCTGAGGTAGATTTAAAGCTCAAACGGTAGAATAAAGACCTTTCACATTTTTAATTCCTATGCAGTCATATGCAGTTAGCTGCTAATAGAGATTAGCCAAAATGGCGTCTGGACCCAAAACATCATAACCATATTTATCTCCGATGGGTTTACAACACATACACGATAAAAGACCATCAATCCTTTGATCTTCATTTCTGACAACAATAACCAATAAATATATGTTTTTTGAATCACTTTCCTATCACCAATTAATCTGTCAATTTAGCCCTCTAGCCTGGAATCAGTCCACCCCCAGCCTGATGAGCAGTTCTGCTGAGGACAGCCATGTGAAGAAACACTGTGGATGTACAGTTATAACTACTAGCGCTGATGTCTCTCTCTCCATATGAGACACATGCCTCAAGCCAAAACAGCCTTTCATCCTCCCAACGCCATGCATTATTGATGATTAGACCAGAGAGAGACACTGAAACACAGTGTGATGGCTGCCTGCCTGTGTGTGTGCGTGCGTGTGTGTGTGTGTGACTAAACAGGTGGGCTGGATTCTCTCTCAGTGATTAGCTGTGTAAATTGTCAGCGGGCCAATCAAAGAGCAGATGATGACAGAACAGAAGCCATTGGCTCATTCTTGCTACTATCATTATGACAACAACCTCCGTGACCAACTACCATCTCCAGTGTCTCCAGTATGTGTGTTAGTTTTTTTTTTTTCTTGTTGCATATAACAACATTTCATATGTGTGTGATGCCATCATTTCAAGTATTTGCTGATGCAATACTTGTGTTTACAATGAACCCTGCAGCCTCCATCGACACACAGCAAACTTCCTCAGAGAGAGAGAGCTCACTATTTCAGACCAATGTTTGCCAGTTAGGCAAAGTAGTGCAGGATTGCTCAGGGGCCATTTAAAACACTTGAAAGAATGAATTCAAGCATCACATTTTTTAATTAGCTTGTGCATTTTATATAAAAAATGGAGGGTGAAAAACATGCAGCCAGCTCACTTTGAGTTAAAGGATAATAAGCTTATTTTAGTAAGAGACAAAAGCTCATGAGAGAAGCTTCTTGTTTTAGTAAACTGCTTTTCTTATCTTATTAATCTGACATTACAAATGTACATATAAAATAATAGGTATAAATGGTAAAATGGTATAAAAAACATTTAAGAAATAGTGGCGATTACTATTTATTACCATGGCAGCTCCCATATATATATACAGTATATATATCAGTATAGATTATTAAATTACAGAAAATACTTAAAACTACTTAATAATTCAAAATTACTTCAACTAATTGTTTAATCAACTAATCGTTTGAACACGACAGGATTAAATGATTCATTATTTATCAAAGAAGTAAAGAAACTAGACTTTCACAAGTTTACTTTACTGATTTATTTTCTTGCTAAAGACTGTTTTAAGATTGAGTGCAAAGACCAAGGTTGCCAAGTTATGGATTTTGCAGAGCATTGATTTTTGTCTGGAGCAGCCAGACAGAATAAGATGAGTTGCAATTATTTGTTATTCTTTGTGATATAAACCAAAATCAAATATATTCATGTTTATTCACACGGAAGGTGACGTTTGACCAATGCTGGGCACATGGTTGTTTATATATTACGTATAAGTCCATGCAGACAAACAACACCACTGTATCCCTGCATTAGCTTTCCAGTTGAAGAAAATGAAATATCCCACCGAAGTCAAGAAGGATCTTCTCCAGAATAATAAATAAATAAATCCCCTCACTCTCTGACTGGGCAGGCGGGTTGTGGCTGAGCCTGTGGGAATGTGCGGTACATTGATGTTTCTAATGAAGAGCGCTGAGCTCCATTGATCCACCGGGGATGAGAGTGAGCTGTCAAAAGCTATCAGGCAAAGTCAAAGACCCACTTTCAGTCCTGCACGGCTGAAGTGAGCACGATTCTGTTGAGGCACAAGAAGAGCAGCTCAACCTCTGGAGGCAAATGTTATAGAGAAGAGACTCACACGCAGACACAAGCTTTGATGCCTTCAGAGGGTTAAAGGGAATGTTGGTTCAATAAAGGAAGATTAAACAAATAACAATACAGGTTGAGTCAAACACTGGAGGCCTGTTTACCCATGGTGCCCTCAGGTCTATTAATTCTAGCAATTTCATTACAGTTTTTCCTTCAATGTACAGTATGCAACTTCTACCCTCTACCACCAGGGGTCTATCAATCAAAACAATAACAAAAGACATGTTTGATGAAATTGTGATGCAGCGTGGGATCATGGGAGTGTTCACCATCATCTCCAATGAAATTCTACCTGACGTGATGCAGATGCAAATCATTGTGTTACGGTTTTATTTGCATTGACCGCAAAAACAGCAAAGAATAATCATGATTCATTGAAACCAGTACATATTTACCTTCGTCATATGTTGTTTGCCTTGGAAATCATAGCAAAGACATGCAAAGCACTCGTGAAGTGGATATAATGCATAAAGTAAACCGTGTTGTACCTTTGCATAATACAACTCATGGCACAGATACGAAAATGAAATGCAGGATTAAACTGGATTAAAACAGAGATCAGATGGGGGGTGGGATAGTCCAGTTCAGATACAGTATGGTGAGTAAATGGAAGAGCTGGTTTGTCTGTTTTGAGGATTGGGCCACAAACACCTAATAGTGTCTATTAGTTACATGGTCTGTGTAATAAAACTGAAATTAAACTTATTTCAAATGTATTTTTTCAGCTACCAATTAGTGACAATATGTTGAGCCTAGTATCTTCTGTGGAAAGCACGTGGTCATAATCATACTTGTTAGACATCATTAAACAGGATTAGGCTCAAGTGAGTCTCAAGAGAGTTTCTTAATCTTGGGGCCCCAGGATACACTACACAACCAACTTCATTCAAATGTGGTGGATAAAACAATAACCTCACACCATAGCAGCCAAAATGACCCAAAGACATCTTTCTCAAACACCAAACAAAACATTTATATTTTGTTCACTGGCTTCAGATGCACCAAATAAATTAACAACATTGTTACATATTGTCTGATGGAGCCACTCTGTGCTCTTGAAAATAAGCCTTGTAAATCACGTGACTTGATCAGGGTCACGAGGACTTTTTGTTGAGAAAAAGTTGAGAAACCCTGATCAGGTGTCACTGACAGACACAGAAGAACATTAATAACAACTACCTTCAACAGACCCATGTGATCTGGAGAGCCAAACAAGCAGATAAATACAAAAAAATAAATATCCATCTCTCAGATGTGCTCTTTAGGATTGTTTTAGAGGTGTCACAAAACTAGAAAAAAAAAAGCTGACATGTTATTTTTACTGTACTTGCACTGTGATTAAAAAATCAATCAATCAAAATGTCTGCTACTGTATATTTGTGCACAGTATGCATGGACAACAGACACCGAGCGAGGCCTCAGACTTCCCAGAGCAGCATCATAATCTGACCAGTAACAAGCCCTCAATCTCAAACTGCAACCACAACAGCAATCTGCAGAGCACACGAGTAATCACAGCCAACTCGTAACCCTGCTGCTAATACTGCACATACAGGGCTCTTTTAATCAGCAAACTTGCAACTGGAGAATAATCTTTCGAGCCAGTGTCGTCACAGGCTGGTGAATAAGGGAGCAAATCTCCTGCTTTGCATGGATTTAAGACAGATTATGAAAAAGCAAAAATGCGAGCGTCAGTCAAACTGTTTCTATCATACACTGTGGTTAACTGTCAATACACTTCCTGCAAAGCGTGAAGGGTCTGACGCCTATTGCACAATCATGAAAATATGTACATATATGTAAATAAGTGTCAAGATAAGCAATTGTTATCATTCATATGTTCAAAGAGATGACCAATAATGAGGCCATCGGAAATAAGTGATGTCAGACTGAAACTGTATATAGACACATATTATGGAAAATGGAAAATATTTTTCCACAGGAAGCGGTAGTTGGTTGAAGTGTTTTAAGAGCATGCTGGGTAGAACAATCTGTTATTTGTGGCTCTTTGGAGGTGCCCCAGCTGTTGTGAGTTGTGGCACTTGTGACAGAAATAGTTGTGGTTTGACAATATGATGTGGAAAAATATGTTGTTTTGGAAAAGGTGGTCTTTATTTTAGTAAGTGTGAAACGTAGAACCTCTTTTTGTGGCTGCAGACCAATATGTTACTAAATATAAGTAGAAAGAGTTGCATCATTGGCCTACAACTTTTCTTTTTACACCAATTTACAAGTTATATTGTAATGTTATCCACTCAAACAATGTTTGAATCAGCTTTAATGCATTTCTTCTTATTATAATATCATTATTATATATTAATTCATTCTTCTTTTTGCCAAGTATTTTATTGGGGAGCACTTTGTAAGCTTGTTTAGACAAGTGCTTTACAAATAAAGTTCTTATTATTATTATTTATAAGCAAACACACAGTTATGAGAGAAACAGAACATTCTTATGTATATATTATATTATATTTTTAAAGCTGTAGTCAGTTGTTTCAGGTAATTACAAACAACATGATCTAATAACTTTAAAAGCATTTATCATACGCTTCATTTCCGGCTATTTATCTAATGAGTTTCCATTCATTCGCAGATTAAAACACTGGCAGTGAGCTGCACAGAAGCACTTGATCCTGCAGCTGCAACTATTTCCTCTGTGACATGTCACAGGAAACATGTGAGACAGATGTTTGATGGTTAGAATCCGCAGTGACGTGATGTTTGTGTTGGAAGCAGCACTCACCTGGCAGAGAGGAGATGGTGACAGCTCAGTGGCTGAGGTGAGCTGCAGACAGCAGGAGTTGCTTCTTGCGTTAGTTTGATGCACTTTTAATTAAAAAAAAATAAAAAAAAATGACTGAAGACTTCAGTTCACATCGTTTGACGATACAGAGACGAAGTGAGTTTTATAAATACAAACAGTCATAGATGGACATGAAGCAGCTGGACGGGCTCCATGCTGCTGCCTCCACCTCCGGCTCTTTAAGCGGATAGATAATATTGCTTTGCGCTGAGTGGGTTTGCTGCGTTATGATTGGCTGCGATATGAAGTTACACTGGACCAATCAGAACAGCCGTAAGCTGTGTCGCGCTCAGTTTATCACACAGCACCTCCCGTGTGTGTCGTGATGACACACGAGCGGCGAGTCCCGCCCGGCGGCGCTGCGGTGGCAGATAAAATGAAGCCGCACCACCGCGCGGTGCATTTCCGCTCCTGGGAAAATGCTTCTTGGTATTTGTAGTCCTTCAACTGGGCAACTTCCGTTTATGCGAACGACGCTGGCGCCCGCTGTAAAACTACAAACCCGCCATTTGTACTGGAGCCGGCGTTGCTTGCATCAGCCCGTGTGGGAAAGTTACCATCGACTGCTGCGTGTGTTGTTTTTAAAGTAAGCACAAATATCTCCACTGTTAAAGTCCAGAGAACTACACGGTCCAATGAAGCTGTTTCTAAGTGAAGGCAACCCGCACTGCCTGAAGGTGTTAGCCGCCTTACAAGTGACCGGAGTCCAGTGTGACGTCCAGTATGTCAACCACGAAGGTAAGACGGCGTGGTTCGCTCTGTGTTACTCTGTGTTCCTCCGTCAGGCTAACTAATAACAGCTGCCGACGTGTAGCTAAAGGCTAATCTTTGTTGATATGTGTAGTTTGAGCTGGTTCTCTGTTGAAACTGACTGTTGCTAATGTACGTTAGCAAGCTAGCTAGGTGTCAACAGCCTGTCAGTGTCAGTCACGATGAATGGACCGAGACCTGCATCTGAGAAGCAGCTGGAAAAGTCTCATAGATCACTGCTTTGTGTTTGAACAGTGTCACACAGCCTCATGTGTTCTGTATTTACAGTGTGTTACTAGTAATGGTGTCAGGTGTCTTGTTTTCATTACATCCAATACCTGTGATTATATCGTAGAGGTAGAACCTATGGTCAAATCCAGTTCAAGATGTTCTGCCACTTACTATATAAACACAGGAAACACTACATTTGAACCACCTCCTGTTTGATTGCAATGTAATATCATTCAATTAAAATGAAAAGTCAATGGCTGTAGGAAAAATAGACTGTGATCTGAACCTGCCAGCTTGTTTTGGTTCAACATCTGGTCTGACATACTGTACCATGTGGACAGTGTTATTTCTAACAGTCAGATCACTTTGCACCCAAGGAACAAACCTTGATAGATGATTAAACATTGGTTTAAAAATGAAGGCTGGATGAATATGCTTAGTCCTTAGTAGGCTAACTTTGCCAATGAGAATGTAGATATGGATTTATCATATGGGCTGTATACATACATATATATATATATATATATATGTCTTGCTTACTTATTAACTCTGTGAAAGAGGTTATGTTTTCACCCTTGTCGGTTTGGTTGGTTTGTTTGTTCGCAAGATTACACAATAGCAATTGTTGTTGAATCATGTAAGTCACGCTTTTAAAATATCCCTTGAATGAGTGAATTGCTGTCTTTTATTATTTGTCCACTGTTTTATACAAAGTCTGATATATTACGCATGTATCAAGGTAAATAATAATAACTCAAAAAGTAAAAGAAGTTATTCCTGCTGGATTAGAAATGTATTTAATCCCGGAGTTGCTATAAACCAGTGAGTTGAACCATCAAAGTAAAGACATCTATAAAAAATGTAATCAGAATCTCCTTTTACGCTCATCTGCCATACGTTCTGATAAACTCTGGATTAAATGATCAAATCCTTGACCTTTAGTTTGACCTTTGTGTTCGTCATTGACCATTCAAATGACTTTACTGATAAGTATTGTGGCTGAGAATTTGATCACAGGATTATCCTTGAAGCATCTGAGGAGTGTTGTGTTATTACTTCTCTTAGAAGATGTGTTGTTGAATTTAAATACAATATATGCTCTGAATGTTTTGTAATAAATAAGATGGTGTGTACTGCTAATCGATGTAGATGTTTCTTGTTTCTCTTTCTAAAGACAGAAACATTAGAGAAAGGATTTAGCAGCCAGATAAAGAATCAAGTATAACCAGTCTAACAAACATGTCAGCGTGCGGTGTTAATCATGTAATTTATGCAGAATTATTTAAACAAACTCATGATCTCTCTCTATTTTCTTTTTCAGAGACAGTGGTGCCCTTTCTTAGCCGTCCAACTTTGCCAGCCCTCCTCCTGCCCAGTGGATTGCACCTTTTCAGCTCTAATGCCATCTGCCAGTCAGTAGACCCTCACACACAGTCCTTCCCTCTTAGTGAATGCCAACTCTGAGATAAATATCAACATCTTATATTTGTATGGATCCCAAATATCTCACAATGCATTGACTTAATTATGATTATTTGTTGATATAAACTTAAGCCAACAACAGTAATGGAGTGTAAGAATGTTTTAAAGCTAATTGTAGTTGACTCTAGTGGTACACTGAAACTCAGCCACGAAGATGGAGCACTTATATTGCAGATATCTGTATTTTATGTGTGTCACCTCAGATACCTCTATGAAGTAAAAGGACAAGAATCCACTGACCTTTGCAATCAGTGGCTGGAATGGGAGGCCACTGATCTCCAGGTAAACTCTACACAAAAAATCAGACCTTCCTTTGCTTGAAAGTCCTCTTGTGTGCTAGAGGCTATTTTTAGTTCATGCTTTGTACGGTCTTTTTACAGACTCTGCTAACAATGCTTCAGTGTGTTGCTGCCAGTGGGGACATAAATCCAATCCAACTAAAATGATTGAAACGTGCAGAAATAAGTCGTAAAAACGCTACCTGGATGTTCTGTGTAAAATTTAAGGAGGATGTTTTTAACCTCAGTCACATTTATTTGGTTTACAGCTTCAACCAATATCTCTTGATCTATTCTAATTAACCTCTGTTTTGTCTTATTTATGCAGCCTGCACTGCTTCAGGCTCTTCATATGGCACTGGTACAAGGAAAGGCTTCAGAAGTGTCTAAGGTTCTCCAGGCGCCCCTGAACTACTTGGACCAAGGCTTGACCAAGGGAAACACGCCATATTTAACAGGGGTACGGTATCAAAGTCTCCTGTTCAGCAGTTTTATTTCTTATTTCTCAGTCTCCATTTAGCTGCCATTTAAATGTATTAATACACATAGAAGATAAACACAAACATTCTAATTCAAAGCATTTTCAGTCTATATAATATACAAGTCAAAGTTCACAATGTCTCTTTGGAAGCTCAGCTGGGTTTAACTGAGAGCCTTCAGTGCACCACATCAGGCTCCTCTGGCAACGTTTCTTTTTCTCTTCTTCTCAGCAGCTGATGCTAAACTAGTAATGTTTTTTAAGTGAGAAAGATTAATCTGGGGAGGGGGTCTCTTATGGAACAGATGTGACTAAGTGTGTGTGTGTGTGTGTCAGTTCTCTGTTGTATTTGCAGCCCCTAGGGCAACAAGTCATCTGCGTCCTTCATATATTTCAAGTGTTCAGAAATATGTTTTGTTAAATCTCTTGGAGATAAGCGTGGCTTGGAGGAACCTTGTGTTATGTTAAAGAAAACTTGGAAGCGGGCAGTGAGGCAACTGCAGCAGTTTGTATTTAGTGAGTTGCAAGCACAAAGCACATTCCTGCTCTAAGTTTTGTAGAATTCTCTACAAACAAAATGCATGCAGAATATTGATTGAATAACTTGGCTGGACACATGGCAAGTTTAGGAACATTGTGTTTTAATTCCTTAAAAAAATGTTAATTTCCCTGTGCTTTGTATAGGAAGTGGTTTCTGTTGCTGATGTTGTTGTGTGGGCTGCGCTGTACCCTCTTTTATCTGACTCATCACTTGCACTGGGTAAGTAGTAATACAATTCGAAATTATTTGTTGTTGGTCATGGATAAATGGTCCATCCATGATCTAATAGATTTCCTTTTGAAATACCTCAATTTCTTTCCTATTTTTATTGCTCAAATGTATTTTCTACTTTCCTCTTCTTACCCTTTTCATTTATTTAATCTTCAGATGTTGTAGTTTTTCCTTCTTGGTGATCTAACGATCCTTCCTGCAATCCTTCAATCTTTCTTTCTCTTAGCATTTCTCTGCCTCTTTTACTTCATACAGGTGATCGCAAGTCTGTGAAGGGCTGGTTTGACCGCATGACTGAGATGCACGGTTGCCAGTCTGCTGCTCAGAAAGTGCTGCAGGGTATGAAGAGCTACATGCAGAAGCAGCCCGCCCGTCAGATCAACCATTGCAGCAGCCCTGCTGAGGTATCTACCTGATCATCAGGATAACTCTTAGACTAGACTTAAAGCTTTCTCTCTGCACAAAAAGTCTTCATTTGTGCTCATGCCTCAGGAAACCCTGCCAGGTTTCCCAGGAAAGGTTCCTGTATTATTTTTTGTTTTCTTCAAGGTATAGCTGCACAAACAAAACATCTTTCATGATGTGTATTGTCACACGTCCTTACTTTTACATGACATAACAATTCACCCTATATAACTAAGCAAGGCTCTCTCTTCTAGAGGGATGTTGAATTTGGATGAGACTGAACCTTTCTCTATAAAAGCTAAATTAACACCTATATTAGGCTTCAGAACGTGCAGTATGTTTAGGTTACATCCCAATTTCCTTATCCTCTACTCTCTGTCTTGTTTGAGCGTGGCAGGGTTTGAACAGGTGTTCATCCACATTTAGCAGCAGGGGTTATGGCTCCCTGTCAGTGGGTTGTAGGAAGTGTGATCTCAGATTTGCAAGGGCCTTTGGGTGAGGGGTCATGAGGTCATGTATGAGTTGGTGTTTGATGGGGCATGTGCAACAAAACACAAAATTACAAAAATTTAGTATTAAAAATACTAACATTTGGGTAAAATAACTGCTTGTGGAGATTACAAACCTCTTATGTTAATTTGAGTTTGATGTCCATATGTGTTTAGTGTGAAGAGGGAGAACGTGTGGTTTCTCAAGAGGAGATGGAAGCTGCTGCGCTCACCTGGAGCAAAGGTTTGAAAGACAGCCCACTGGTTACGGACAGACAACACCCCATGTAAGTAAAGACAAAGTGTAATTTCCCAACTAAACATTAAGCAGATACAAAGACCCTGTTAAGATCCCGGTTCAGGATCTGATTCAAATCCAACTCTTTTTTTGTCTGATCAGTTTGCCACAGGAGGGCAAACGAAACATCCTGGTGACCAGTGCCTTGCCTTATGTCAACAATGTCCCCCACTTGGGTAACATCATTGGTTGTGTCCTCAGCGCTGACGTCTTCTCCAGGTAGGAAGTTCTGTCTTTTTTCTACATAGGTCCTAGAAAAATACTGATAATCATGAAGAAGAGTTAGACCCACGCACCAAACTTAAATATAAATATAAACATAAAAAACATACAGGTGTATGCATTGTTGTAAAGGATTTCTTTGGATAAAAGCTAAATGAAATGTCATGTAATTTCACAGCCTTTTGAATTGTACAAGGAAAGCTGTCCATCATTTTTCATCTCACCTACTCAAGTTATACCACTTCTTTTTTCATTCTTATGCTTTTTCATTTGTTTTTCCATTTCCTTATTATTCTTTTCCACACCTGTCCCTTTTCGCATTCATTTCTGTGTCCTATCTTTTGTCCCACTGTCTTCCTCAAGGTACGCTCGTCTGCGAGGCTGGAACTTGCTGTTTGTGTGTGGCACGGACGAGTACGGCACAGCGACGGAGAACAAGGCCAGAGAGGAGGGCCTGACACCGCAGCAGATCTGCGACAAGTACCATGCTGTTCACGCCAGCATTTACAAGTGGTTCCAGATTGACTTTGACTTTTTCGGCAGAACCACCACTGAGAAGCAGACAGAGTAAGTGAGGGCGGGGGAACGAGGCTGTGTCGGCCTGTTCAGGGTCAAAAGTGGGGAAAAATGTAATCTTCTGATTTGTGATTTAAATAAAGGTGATTTTTTAAGAATCTAACAAAGCTCAAGATAAAAACTAAACACAAAGGTCTCTGGAATAATTTCATTATCCTGGTCCTCACATGTTTGGTGTTTCCATACAGTTACTATACAAAATTACATAACATAGGATTACTATAATCTTAGCTGTAGATACTGGTGCGGACGTCTAGCCTTTGCAACCATAAATTCTGCTTCCCTAATCTCTGAGATTATCAAGGATGATTGTGGAATATAGGTTATTGCTTACTATTCAGAGGTTTACCAAAAAAGAAAAGAAATCCTATTAAATAACATTTGTTTTTTTATGTGTCTGCACCAGAGCAGGATGCATAACATGTTTGGGTCGTCTGTCTCGCTCTTATATGATATCTCAAAGAACACCAGGCGTTTCTTCAAGGTCAAGGTCACTGTGACCTTATGATACACTTCTCTTATCATTTATATGCTTCTTATAACAAAATACGCTTCATAGGTTTAATACCTTCTATTAAGAAGGTGTTGAGTCCAAACAGCCATAACTGTAAACTGCAACGTGACAGGTTGGTAGAATTTTTTTTTTTTTTTTCAAATTTTATTTATTAGCCTTTATTTAACCAGGTTTGTCCCACTGAGATTAAAAGTCTCTTTAACAAGGGAGCCCCAGCCCAGGATAGCAGCAACACAGTTTCATCAGTAAAAGTATTTAACAGACAAATGCACAGATTAACAACATCAAAACTTTTTGGGGGTCGTACTGGGTTTACCTTTTCATGGGAGAATGGGAAACCAAATACAGTCACTTTTCTTCAGTGAAAATCAGATTTAAATCCTTGAGCTTGTCCATTTTTTTCTGTGAGTAAAACATAAAAGACACAAGCACCATGTTCTTTGAAAACAACAGCCCACAGATTAAAGACTTGACTCCATTCAAGTACTTTGGATGTAAGGTCTTACCTTTTAGATTTTCCAGCTCCCCAGTGAAGATTACCTTGAGCTTTTGCTTTTTTGTAACATTTTACTTCATATTTTTCTTCTTTAATCAACAACAAACTCCTCCATTCATCTTCTTTTTGTAGTATTCTGCTCTGTGTTCTATATTACCATATAGACCCAGAAAGTTTACATCATTTTCTTGTCAACAAGAGAGCAGTAGCAGTGAGTTTGAGTTGGGAGGCGAAACTGTGGTCAGGTTTCAATGACTTATTATTTTCCACATAAGACAAGTGTCACTGTGTTTTTCGCCCCTTAAACACAGAGCAAAAGAGAAAAGTTGCATCATGAGCACAGCCCCAGAAGCATTTTTCAACCATCTTGTTTCTCTGTGTTTTTTTTAAGGATTGCTCAGAATATATTCTTGCGACTCCACAAGCACGGATTCCTTGCTGAAGACACGGTGGAGCAACTGCGTTGTGAGAACTGTCAGCGCTTTCTGGCTGACCGCTTCGTAGAAGGCATTTGTCCTCACTGCAACTATCCAGAAGCTCGCGGTGATCAGTGTGACAAGTGCGGGAAGCTCATAAATGCAGTGGAGCTCGGGGTGAGTTTGAAGGAATAGATGGTACAAAGTGAATGGAAAAAGCAGAATGAGAATTGCCATTAGTAGTCTCTTGTTATTATTGTCACTGATGACTATAAAGAGAATGATGAGGTAGACACTGGAATATAATTTCATTTTCCCCTTGTAAATCTATATAGTTAAGGGAAATTTCATATCCTATTATTTAGAGAATGGGGTCTATGATGCTACCTGCACCCTGTATAAATGCTACACTTCGAAGAACATAAAAACCATTGTGTTCTACAGTTTTTCTCTTCCAGTACAACAGCTTGTTTATTGAGCATTATAGCTGCACTGTAACTCCTGAAATAGTTATAGTACTCCCATGAAAGAAATTAGATTCTCCTCTTAATTGTAAATCCATCTGGTCACAATCAGCCTAATCAGTCTAATCATGTTGTCCCCTCCAGGAACCCCAATGTAAAGTCTGCAGGCAGACTCCAGTCGTCCGCTCCTCAAAACATCTTTTCCTCGACCTGCCAAAGGTTTGTTTTTCACTCTGCATTGTAATGTTGTTACTTTTCCATTTTCAGCTAGAGATCTTTGTAGGTGACCTTTACTTTTCCTCCTTTCGTGCAGCTGGAGGCTCAGTTGGAGCAGTGGCTGGACAAGTCGATGAGCGCAGGAGACTGGACGCCAAACGCCAAACAGATCACTCGCTCCTGGCTGAGAGATGGACTCAAACCTCGCTGCATCACCAGAGACCTGAAGTGGGGAATCCCAGTACCTCACCCTGACTTTAAAGATAAGGTCTGACACACGCATAAAGAGTAAAACATCATGTTTCACATTACAGATGTTGCTGTAGGATTGCATTTGTTTGTTTTTGTTTTGTATTTCTGCATGCAGTGGAAAAGATGTTCACCCCACTTTAATGAAACACAATAAAGCTGTGTTACCTGCTGAGAGGATAATGAATGTACACACATAATAAATAAGGTCATGGTTCCTAACTGTGACTGCACTGTTTAATGTGACTGATGATACTGCTGTGCTCTCTTATAGTACACTTGTTCTTCACTGAGAGTTTCTCTGGGTCTAGCATGTCTAGAGTTGTTTGGACAGTGATCGTTTCTTGTAGTTTACACGTCCGACACCTTATCTCAAATAGTAATTTAGATTTTCCTAATCTTTTTGTGCTCGTTCAGTTTAATTCATGTCATCCGGAATTACTCATTCGAAACAACTTGTTGTGCTGCAGGTCTTTTACGTGTGGTTTGATGCACCGATTGGTTACCTGTCCGTTACTGCCAACTACACCGACCAATGGGAGAAGTGGTGGAAGAATCCTCGTCAGGTACCACGTCCCAGCCCTCACCCACAATACACATTCTGTCAGGATTTATGAGCCACGCTGAAGCTTGGGACAGATTGTGTCTTCCGTATGGCACAGAAAGATCTTATCTGTCTGACTGCATATATTGCTCCATCTGGTCCTTTGAACTCTTCATCAGAACATAGTAAAAATGCCTTTGTTATTGAATAAAATGTAATATTCAGTTCCATACACAGTAGATTGGGTTGAAAACAACAAACTGTGTATCGGTGCAGTTCTTCTAGATCCCTCCCCTCTGTGATAACACTCAGCAGACTACCGTTGGTTTTCTTGGTTTTTCTTGTTCGTGATGTGATGTGTTGTCCACAGTATTTGACATTTTTTATGTGCATGTGAATTTCATATTTTAGGATATCACACCACACCACTCCTCACACATATAGTAATGCATGTCAAGCTGGAAATGTGATAGTGAGCTACTTATCACTTTGCTTGACTTCATTTAACAGCAACTTGATTAAAAAGGACTTAAAGTCTAACAAGCTCTAACATATCTTCTTCACTCTCACTGACTCATCTCATGTCTCTCCATCTAAAAAAGCCCAGGATTGAGCTCCTGTTATGTGTGTGTGATGGCCTGTGCTTGCAGAGTGAGTGAGAGAGATGGGGGTTGGGGGAGAGCTGATAAGTCCTCTTTGAACTGGATGATCTCATGATGATCTAATATGATGTCATCCTCACAGCGCAATGTCGTATCTCTGCCAACAGGTGGAGCTGTATAACTTCATGGCTAAAGACAACGTGCCATTCCACAGTGTAGTATTCCCCTGCTCCCTACTGGGAGCTCAAGACAACTACACTCTGGTCAGTCACCTCGTTGCCACCGGTAATCACTTTTTTTCATTCTCATTTCATCGTGTTTTTTACGCTTATGCAACACAGACATCATGAATAATCACTTTCACACTGGAAATTCAGCTCTGACAGTGACTTATGCTCTTATTCCCCACAGAATATCTGAATTACGAGGACACTAAATTCTCAAAGAGTCGTGGCACTGGCGTGTTTGGAGACATGGCTAAAGACACGGGCATCCCATCTGACGTGTGGCGATTCTATCTGCTGTTTGTGCGTCCAGAGGGACAGGATTCAGCTTTCTCCTGGGCCGACATGGCTCTGAAGAACAACTCCGAGCTGCTCAACAACTTGGGCAACTTCATCAACAGGTTGGTAACAGATAAATGTTTTGAAATGAATTCCCACTCAGTCACCAGTAATAATCAAAAAATATATATTTTGCTCACATTTTGTACACTCATGCAGCAAAACTCCAATCCAGTCCATTGAATAAGTTTTCAGATTGTTGTACTAATTGAAAAAATTAAGTTGGAGCCGTAACTATTACAAGAGGTTCACCCTAGTTTTCTACATTTGTTTGGGATGGCGTAATTTAGCCCCAATTCCATTGCCTCAAATGATTTTTAAAAGATCAGGGTTAAATCCCACATCAAAGATGTTTCTCAGCAGCTTTTTTTCAAAGTACCTTGATCTTCAGAATTGGTCTCGGGCAGCAACGTTGATGCTTAATTGGTTCAAAAATATCTTGTAGATTGCATCCACCCTAAGGTGTTGGAGGTAGAAAGAATTCTGCTTCAGAAAAGAAACTCTGTCCTCGCCTGGATCCAGTCACTAAATCACTGAACTACATTGTCAGTGACAGTTTGTTCTGGGATGTGTTGTTCCAGCTAATTGTTGTCCAGTCTGAACCTTTCACTGACAATTTCACAAATAATGAGCTTGACAAACTTTGATAAAAATTGGTAAAACCTTACTTAACATTATTTGATTGATTAAGATAATTCAGTCATTGTATAGAATATTTATAGAATTTTGTTCTTCATTTTCCCCAGGATGAAAAAAGGTCACACAAGGTTTACTCTCACATGAGAATTGCAGTTTAACAATTTAACAGGCACATCAAAGCACTTTGGTCTGACAAACCTTCCATAGAGAAAACAGTTGCATCAGACATGACAAAAACTTTCACGCTACAAATGTCGTTCTGATGTACACACACTCAACGTATTTCAAAGATGGCTCCAGACGCAGCTACAACGGAGGGGCAATGAAGGATCTGTGCAGTGAACACTGAATTACATTTGGCATCAAAATCTAGAATTTCTAATCAATTAGGAAGTCGAGCAGCATGGCCTTCTCTCATCTCACTCCTACTCTGTTTCTCTTGCTGTCTTTTTCTCACAGCTCAAACATTTTCCCCAGAAATCCCCTTTTTTAATCTGTCTCAATCAATCTCCCTCTCTCCTCTAGAGCCGGCATGTTTGTCACTAAGTTCTTTGAGGGCTGTGTGCCTGCGATGGAGCTGCAGCAGGAAGATAAGAAGCTGCTGGCCCTGGTGAGCTGGGAGCTGCAGCAGTACATCCAGCTCATGGACAAAGTCAAGTAAGAGCGGTTGAGTCATACACCTGTCAGAAGCAATGACAATAAAAATGTATTGATTTAGTTTGATATACTTTCAAGAAGTAAAATTCTGCTTGCTTATATATATATATATATATATATATATATATTCTGGGATATAAATCTACCATATATATAAATGGTGCACATTGTCATGCTTTGATCAAATGTTCCCCCAGAATCCGTGATGCTCTCAAACACATCCTGAACATCTCTCGCCATGGCAACCAGTACATTCAGGTCAACCAGCCCTGGAAGAATATCAAGGGAGAAGACACAGAAAGGTGAGATGGCCTTGAGATGCAAACTCTTGTTTTTGTATTTCTCTTGTTTTTGTATTTCCATTAAAAATAGTCCATGGATTTCAGTTTAAATATGTGAGGAAATGTATTTATCGATCACATACCTTTTGAAAATGTACTCACTTTACTTTATTCACGTTCATGTAAAAGTAAATGACTGAATTCATGACGTATTTATTTGTCTGTGCAACAGATGAGAAGAGCAGTAATGAAAATCTTAAAGAATTTGACGTATGACGGTTCAACTGACTGACTGATGTTTCTCTGTTTATCCTCTGCAGGCAGCGTGCGGGGACAGTAACTGGCATCTCAGTGAATATCGCCTGCTTGCTGTCAGTGATGCTGTTACCTTACATGCCAACAGTGAGCCAAACCATCAGGGATCAGCTCAACGCCCCTCAGTCTGGCCTCCACACCATGTTTCAAGGCACTGGCAACTTTGTATGTTCCCTGAGAGCAGGCCACCGCATCGGCACTGTGAGTATGACCCGGAAACAGTACACACACACACACACAGCCCATACATGTCCCAACATCTAGTGTGTTGACGCTGGGTGATACAATGAGGATGCAACAACCTGTCAATATTTCAGTCCTCTGGAGGACATTGTAGTCGTGTAAACACACACACACGCTCAAGAATAAATAGCCTAGACTTTGTTTCTAGGCCTCAGCCTTCGAACACCAAGTTTCTCTCAGGCCACTTGTCCCTTCAGGCCTAATTGTGGTGGCCGGCGTATGCAGGTGCCTGCCGACGCTGCATTCAGTCTCCAGGGTGATCATGATTCGTGACCGAGATCTCCAAGCACGGATCAGCAAACCACACTACTCTAATGTCTCACCGAGACTACACAATGCACACAACCTCCCTGAACCACACCCTCGCTCATCAGTGTAATCCTGCGTTAGAAAGTGGCGATCGTGATCGAAAACATCTACTTACTTATATAATAATATTTGTTCAAAGATGAGCACAGAGCCTCTCGGTTGAATCTTCCAGTTACCCTGACCCTTGGGCTGGATTAACAATAAAAAAAAAAGTTTTTATATTTGTGCAAATACGTTTTTACTTTTATTCCCAGGTCAGTCCGTTGTTCCAGAAACTGGAGGGGGACCAGATCGAGGCTTTGAAGAAGAGATTTGGTGGACAGCAGGTATTTGATGTTGATGATGCCTAATGGTCTGTGTATGAGTTCAGTCAGGTCTTGTGGTAATATAGGTTGACTATTTATGAATAATGAAATAAGAAAGAATTGATAATCCACAGCTGTGCACGAGCCTCTGTCTGACTCATGAGGAATAAGAATTTGTACTTGATTTGCGTGTACGTTTTGAAGCACAATACAGAGAAAACACACAAATGTGTAAATTGTGTAACGAGCATCCGTCATATAGATTAAGAATAATCCCTCTCTAAACCCTCGCTCAATTGCTGCCTCCAGCATCAAAAAAAGGTATTGAGCGGTATTTGTTTGTGTGCACACTGGTGCTGTTGTGTCAAACTGCACGCTGCCACTAACACCAGCAGCTCATCTAATGTCCTCAGATTTAATTTTTACACGTGTGTCCTGTGTGATTTATTGTCCATTCACACATCATGACTCATAAAATCCTGTCGACGTGTTGAGTGATGAGTGTTATTGTCTGAAATAAGGTAAGTCATCTGTAGAAATAATAACCATCAAATCGCCTCGGATTCAAACATCTTCTCGTGTCTGCTGCCTCCTCTCTCAGATGACAGCTCAGAGCGCTGCCAGCTCGCAGCCTGCTGCTGTGCCAGCTCCTCCTGCAGCTGCTGAGGTGGCAGCGACGACGGTGAACGGAGCGGACCCAGAAAAAGCCAAGCTGCTCACTCAGGCTGTGACTGAGCAGGTGAGATCGCTGGCTGGTTCCAATACTTCGATTTTGACTGAAGTCATTTAAGAGTCAGAAAAGTCTGTTATTAGCAAAAGTTTCAAATTTCATTTAAACTCTTTTAATTTCCTTGAATTGTTTTATAATTGTTATTCTTATTAGCGGATAACAAGGCCAACCCCATCGTCCGTGATAAATGAAAACGTCCTTCAAATATTCAAATCCCGCACACAACGAACTATCCGCCACATTAATAAACGGCTACATTTTCCCATTATGCATCGGAATTTGTAGATTAATTAATCAAAATTGTTTTATTTACAAATTTGTAATCTCTAAATTTGACGTACTTTCTGCAGCGCATCCGATGTTAAAACACTCAATATTTGACAGAAGTGTGTAATTACGAACAGACAAGGCGCTTCATTTGTTCATTCTTGACTGACAAGAACGCTACCAATCTGTGAGTCCGTTAAAGCTGCGGTATTTAAATCAAATCATGTTTTGCTGTCATTTTGTCCGTCACAGGGAGAAAAGGTGCGAGCGCTCAAAACCCAGAAGGCGGAGAAGGCTGTGATCACAGCAGAAGTGGCCAAACTGTTGGACCTTAAGAAGCAGCTGGCTGTGGCTGAGGGGAAGAACCCTGAGCCTGCACCTCAGAAGAGCAAGAAGAAGTGAGACAGACACAAAGGGAAAACATAATGATGGAGGTTCATCAGTGGAAGGGAAGAATGGTTTGAGGTATGATAGTGGAGAACGGGAACAAGATGTACACCAAGAGAAGGATGAGGGTATTAGCTTACGGCAAAGCCGTGACAGGATCTAAGACAATGTGGTATTGGCATTGAGGACTAATGAAATGCTGGATAGGCCGACGGGGAAATGAAAACACATAAAGAGAGAGTCAAATGAATACAGCTACAGAATGGAGGGATTTTTCCAAATCCCTTCACCAAAAGAAACTGATTTTATACTCTCCCTGTGATAAAGTCAGCATACGATATTAGCATTGGAAGGTGTGTTGCGCATTTAAAGATGTTTTTTTATATCCTCTGGAATTTCTTTTTGTTATTTACCACAAATCCCCTTTTTAGATCCAGAAAATAAATTAAATTAATCTGTAAATTGTCTGTATTTGTCTTATTTCTCAATTACATCTAGTTTACAATATTTTCCCCCAAAGACACAATTTAATCATAAGACAAATAATTTTACATGACACAATAAATTTCACATCTCTTTTTTTATTGCAAAATTGGGATTACAATGATGGATAAAATAAAGGTACGGTATTTAATGCCATCAGTGATTAAAGCCATGCATATTATTATACGACTACCGATTAATGTGAGTACAACGAGAAAATAACCGTGGATATGTTGGCATATTACAGTACAAGCCATTACAGTACAATTGTATATATTACAGCATTGTATAAAAATAGTAACTCAAGATAGAACAATTTAATAATTCTACCACAAAATTCCCATATTGATAAAAAAGGGCAGCTTAGAAAGTGAAGCTGGGTCCTACTCGCTTTATCTAAATACACAGTTACACATACAAACAAGCCATGGGTTATAAAAGTAAGAAAGGGTGTAAATTCTCTTCCCAAAAAAATATTTCTCTCACACTGCTCTGGGCACTTTCAAACTTTTCCTGAGCTCCTTAAAACTCTCCACAAATTGGGGCAAATAATCTCTACTAGCCAGATTGCAGCCCTTAAAGTAGGAGTTACAATTTATTGCAAAATGGTGGGAACAGATGAAAATGAAATGCGCTCTGAATTAAAGTTCCTTTCTGTCCAACGTACAAATAATCAAAAGCTCATAACCGTTATTTCTACCATCCTGTGTGATGAAATTCTTCAACATGACAAACATTCATCAGAACCACTGTATGATTTGCACTCAGAGCTGTCTGTTCTTCCTCTTCCGTTAAACGTGCTGTGTCTTTATTTGCCGCAATGCTGCTGCAGCTATTTCTCTCTGTGCCTTCTCTTGTCTTGACTTTCATCACTTTCCCTCTTCTTGACACCTTTAGCTCTCCATTTTTCAAAAAAACCTTCTCTTATAAATTAAATCTTTGGTTTCCATCCTATTCCTGTCTAAAAGAGGCATTTCATGACCACCGTGTTACACCTTTCCCACCACTGTGATTCCAAATCTGCAGGCCCTGTCATCTTTCATTCCTGTCTTCCATCCTGTCTTTTTCATCCTCATTTCCTGGTGTTGACTAGTCTCTCTATCAAGGCTCTACGTGTCTTCTGTACCTCCTCGCCCAGCCTGTCAATCTCCGCTTTCAAGCGCTCATTCTGCTCCGTGAGCTCCTGCACCTTCCTTTCGTTCTCTTGCTCTCTTTCTTTGCGACTCTTTTTGGCCGACGAGTAAGATGAGGGTGTGCGCTGTGTGGAGGAGGCGAAAGAGGACAAGGCACCGTTGGCCCTCTCGCTGGTTGTCCTCTTGCGTTTTCCCAAGCGGGAGGACGGGTAGACGGAAGGAGAAGACACAGGTGAGGAGGGAGAAGAGCAATTTTGAGATGGCGACTGTGATGCTGAGGAGGAGCAGGAAGGGGAATCAGGGACACAGGGCAGTTCCTCCTCACTGGCTGAGGGAGATGCAGGATGGACATTATTAGCCTGGTGGTGTTGATGGTGGTGGTAATAATAGCCACTGCTGATCACCACTCCGCTCGTATCCACCATTCCCACTCCTCCTTCACTCAGCAACTCAAAGAACTCTGGAGGCAGCAGGTCACTGCCGCCTCCTCCTGCCGAGCTATCGCCACTTCTCCCGCTCTCAGCCTCGCCCCGCCGCTCCTCTGCAACAGCTGGACTCATGCAGGAGGAGGAAGAGGAGGAGGAGGATGAGGTGTGATGCAGAGGCTGGGTGTTGTGGATCTCCTCTGTTGCTCTCTGGACACCTTCGCCCCACGTCTGGCTTCCGTCCGTCAGCCATGTCAGAGAACAACTCTCCAGAACATCCAGAAACTCCGGCTCTTTCTGAAAGCCCAAACGGAAAAGTCAACACCCGTCAAAACTTATAACATATTTACTTAAATATTGAAGTACAAGTAAATTTCACATCACCTCGTATGTGAAAATTTTGGCAAAACGTTAAAACTAAAATCCTAATGAAAATACAATGGACCTAGACACTCACACTCATTGAGGGTGTGAAAGCCATTTTCCTCTTCAAGCTACTGACCTCGGTGCATGTGGGGGCACGTGCCAGTTTTGCCCCTCCCGTGTCGGAGCCCAGAATATCCTGCAGGTCCTCATACCACGCCTCCAACTCTGCACCACACAACGGCCCCACGCCAGGGGGGTACGGCGGGGGCAGGTGAAGCCATTCGGCAGTCATCTCACCAATCAGTCGCAACGCACAGATACTCGGCCACACGGTTCACACTGGACCTGAAGGGGTGGGGCGAGGGGCCGGGCGTCACACACAGGATGGTTTGAAAAAAACAAAGATGAAGGGAAGAGGGCAGAGCAAACTCCTGTTAGACGACTGACACCTCGTAACTCCGCCTCCATTCAATTTAAATCGTCACTGTGCGGCGAAGGGTTGAGTTATAGTTTGTAGGTACCAGGGATGAAGGATGTGTGCGTATCGTTACTCAGAATGTTGCAAGAAGCAGTTATCTTTATAATTATTTACTCCACGACAAAACCAACCAGGCCAAAGTACAGAACCTAGTTTAATCCACTCTGATGGAATAACAGTGACACTGAGTGAGTAAATGACTGTACTGCAATAAAACTGTTAGAGGAGGAATTCAAAAATTCAAACTGAAAAATGTCGATAACTCAACTTCCAGGACAATTAATGTTGAAATGAATGGACCAATTAAATGTCAAGAATCACTTAAACATGCAGCATTCACAATGTCAAACAAGAGAAGACAGATTTACCTTTGGAAAGTCTCTGTTAATCAAGTATGCCAATATGTTGGAGATAGCTTGTCCCAACTATTCTGAAAGGAAAAAAAAGGTTTTGATAAATTAGCCTGTAAATAAATAAATAAATACATGTGTTGTCTGAAACCTGAAGTTTGCTGAGATTTCACATTAAAAATGATGATTTGCACAAATACAGAGCAGGCTCGATTTTTAAACGAAAGGCAAATCGAAGTACACAAAAAGCTGCTTTGAGAAACAGAAAATAAAATAATAATCAAACACCAGTAAAATGTCAATGATTGGTAAATCGATCCCTTAAGGAGATCCTGTCACTTCATTCTAGTAAACAAAGACAGAAACCATCTCCACTGCGCCCCCTGGTTTCCTCGGTCCTCAACACACGTTGGGATCGATAAACAAGTGGTTAAAAAAATAAAGGATGAATAAATCCTGACAGTGGTGAATGAATTCAGGTCTGACAGTCCGATCTGCTCATTCTACTCATGGATTGATTCCATCCAACACGCACATGACATTCATGAAGAACAATTATATGTTATTATATCATAGAAATGATTCTGGACAAAGATTTGTTCAAACAAAGATTGTAAATCAAAGTAAGGATTTCTGATTCACGTGTGTGATGCTGGGAGAAAGTTAAACTACATTTGTACACGGATGTATCTTTGGGTTACTGTGTTATTAAGAAGTAAAATATCTAATTCTCTTTAATTTTGGGGTTAAATGTTAAAATTCCACAAACAAAGCGACCAGACAGACAATTAAATTAAATTGTGCTAATTGAAATGTACAGATTATTAATTTTCTCGGGTAATTCTGTGATATTTAGAAGATTTATTTGATTCTTTGAGCGAGGCAACATGTCCAGTCAAAGCCAAGACAGTTACGTCATGGAAATGTGATTCCAGCTGGAGGAAGACTGGGCGAAACAAAAGGAAACGACACAGTAAAAAAAAATAAAAAATATATATATATATATAATGGATTTAATAGAGAAGAACATTAAATCATAGTATTTTAAAAATCTATTAATTTAGTGTTTGTTCTGAACGAGCCGGTGTTAAAGGAGGAAACAACAACTGTCAGTGTCATTCACACCGAGAACACTCTCCTCTTTAATGACTTCTGAATTTAATGACACCTGCAGAGTTAAGGAGGGCGAAGCTTTACAAACTAAATTATTCACTTGGAGTTTAAAAAAAAATAACTTAGAAGCTTGAGTCCGTACGAGCAGAAACAACTTCACGAGACAACACGTACAAACAACTCGCGGCGAAACTTGACCGACACCACAGTTGAAATCAAAATGTCTCTTGAGATGTTTGAGTGAATAAAAACTCGCTCGTCCTTTTCTCCAGCTCCTCGTGTTTGTTTGGTCACTTCACGATCTCAGCTCCTCAAATCCGAGAAACGCCCGAAAAAAACACACCCGACACACAAACTCCACAAACAAGAGCCACTCACCCTTTTTCGTTTATTCGCTCGCCTTCTCGACTGTCTCGAACTCGAATGTGGGTAGTTTAGTAAAAAATGTCGATAGCTCATGTTAACCATTGTTCAGTCTTTACGGCTGAATGTGATTCTTCGGAAACTCCCGGCGGTGTTTATAAGGAGGGAAGCGGCAACCGAACTATGCGCTGGGAGGCGGAGTCGCCACAACCGAACTGCTTAAGACGAAACGAGCGACGCGCCGAGCGTCCAATCGGAGGCGCGGAGCCGAGATGTTCTCCTTGGCGACATCCAATAGGCTGGGCGGAAACGAGGGGGAAGGAGGCGGGAGTTGGCGGAGCGGCGTCCGCTCGGTAGAGCTCGTCTCCTCGTATAGTTTGTTCGAGCAGCAGCTGTGATGCAGTCATGAGGCGGCCAGGACGAATTTGGGGCGTATGGGAGTCACATGAAAGGAATGATGCAACGCTTGGCAACCGATTTCTAGCTGGGGATAACTCCAGCGGAATCAGAGCATGTTTTATTAAACAGCGTTGGCTCCAACCAAAATCTAAAAATATACATATATGCACGGACGCATCGCTCATGTCGAAGAATTGTTTGTTTCCGGAGCACAAAAGGCTGAAGCGATTCTCTCGCGAATTGCTTAGTTACGTTTAAAATATATTTATATAAATAAATAAATGAACACATGTTCATCTGTCTGTGATCGTGGTGTTTTTTTATTAAATGTGTTGTTTTCACATGGGTCTGAATCACAGGCAGCACCTGACTTCACACACCTCCTGTTTCCCAAACGACCACAAGGGGGGGCCATCTATAACAACAATAATGAAGATAAATATAATAATAACACATGTAATAATAAGAAGAAGAATAAGTGTCAGTGATCCGCCGCCATGTTGTGTTCCTGCAGGTCAGAGCTTCTTTTATTTATTTCCGGTGTTATTTGTAAAACATGCCACACACTTACGGCACGCGCATCACAGCGGTGTCGCATTCTCTCAGTCATTTCAGAGCGCGCGCTCCTGTGGCAGCTCCGCGAGACGCGTGAAGAGGCGCGCGGGCCGACGGAGGGCGTGTGCGTGTGCGTGCGTGTGTGTCTCGGATGGGCGGGATCCAACACCCCCCCCCCCCCCCCCCCCCACCTTTACTCTCATCCCTTTCTTCCTCGTGTCCGGTGAAAGTGTTAATGATGAAATTCAGCACATTTCTTCATTGGTCGGCCATAAAAACTCACAGGTCCCATTCTTATTGTTTTCATTTCATCAGCTGTGATTTATTTGTCTCTTCTCTCTGCAGCATCACCTCATGATACAAGGTGGAGTCTCAGAAAAACAACACGGACACATCACAGCAGAACAATCATCTCCACGGTATTTGATAATAGATGCCAGCTGATTAATAGAGATACACTATATGTATATATATATACATATATATATATATCTAATTGAAATGTCAGTTCTAAAATAGCAATATTTTATGTGATTCAACTTTTTATTCCCACAGTCTCACATCTGCTGATACACACAGCTCATAATAAACTACACTGTTAAAATATTTAGAAGGCTTTTATTTACATGAAGGCTTTGTGACACTATAAATCGATAAATAAATATTTTTCCATAGTGCCTTTTAGTCGGTCCTTGTCTGTGTGTGTGTGTGTGTGTGGGTGGGTGTGTGTGGAGGGGGGGGCTCTTTGTGTTGCACTTTGTTTATATGAAAAGTGCTGTATAAACAAAGTCTGCCTGATTGACTGAAAGTCATTATCACTATAAACTTACCAATGTTTACTGACACATATTACACACAGTTCCTTATTGAAATGTAATTCAGAGGCTGCACTTGCATAATATCCCATTCACACATACAGACAGCCTGTGAAAGGTTATATTGCCATAAATTCACTATTTCAGCACATTTTCACTGTTATTACGGTTTAATGACACAAAATAACAGATTCAAGTCAAAGTAAACTCACATTACAGATCATACACACACAATGAAAGTCGTTGATGAACAATGAAAAGTGATGTAACATGAGATTAAAAGCTTTCGGGTTCAGCAGGGTCACACTCATCCATGGAAGGAAACATGTCCTCCTGTGATGGTTATTATTAATGAGAGTTATTATTGTTGTTGTTGTTGTTGTTATGGTTCTGGATCATGAAGAAGGTAAACAGCCGCCTCCTTGTTGTTGTTGTTGTTTTGGTTGTTGGTAGCGACCGTCACAACAACAACAACAAAACAAAACAAAGGCACGTTTCATTGATGTTTCTGTGACTCCAGACACTTTTTGTGTCCTGATCCCAAACACGCGCACACTGACTGTTTTCCATGCAACGCGCACGGCTCAACATGCGCATGCAGCCCCATAGCAACAGCGCCAAGCAGCGAATAGAAAGCTCAAGTACTGTCTCTAGGACCCGGGTTAAAGCGCTGCAGGAAGCACCGCCAACACGTCACCACTTGAGTGGCTGTTGCTGAGTAGTTCAGCGCACTTTCTCTCTCTCTCTCTCTCTCCCTCACACACACACACACACACACACACACACACACACCCCTCCCTCCCTCTCCACCCCTGCCGTCTGTTTATTTTGTCAGTGCCACAGTCTGTGTTGTATTCATTAAAAACTACTGTTTACAACCACACACCCAGGCTGCCTCTTGTTCTGGCTTTTCACAATAATGTCATGATGATGGGCCACGTCGTCTCACTGGTGTTACCTTAATAAACCCCCCCCCCCCCCCCCCCCCCCCCCCCCACACACACACACACACACATATGTAAAGTTTATTCTGTCACCTTTTGTCTCATTGATTTTTGACTTGTCCACTGAGCTGAGGTCACAGTGTAAACAAACTGCCTTCCTGTGAATGAATCGTTGTATTTAAAGATGTAAGTTGTTGTGTTGTTTGTTTTGTTGCTCTGAGCCTAATCCACTAAATGCCCTTTTATAACTACACAATTGTGTCATGTGTTACATCATATATTTATACCACACCAGCAACACAAAGCAGGAAACAGCACTAAGCGTATGGGACTATAGATAGAGACATATAGTGCCAAATAGTTAAAACAACAACATTTTACAATGATAATGGTTGAGAACATTTTATTTAATTCTAAAAATGTGCGCAGAGGAATTTATTTTCCTTTGTCGTGCTGATTTTACACAAATGCTGTTGTGTGAGATTTAAGTAATAACCAGCAAAGTGGGAAATAAGAAAAGCAAGAAAAACTCAACAGTGCAAGTTGTTTTTTTCAGTTACACCCTAATATCATACTCCTCTTTTGTTTTCTTCTGTTTCACAGACATAAAGAGTCTGGGAAATTTCCAGCCAGCACTCCACACACTCCTGCCTCTCTGTCCTGTGCCCTTGGTCAAGGCTCCACACCCAGTTCCACACACACACACACACACACACACACATTCAGACACACACACACACACACACACACACACATACAGACCCCAGCTGTCGGAAATCTTCCCCTTTCTGAAAAGGGACCAACTGATACAGCTGTTAACATGGTGATACAGTAAATCCTGTTTCTCTCTCTCTCTCTCCTTCCTCACTGTGTGTTCCAGCTCTTTTCCCTCCGTCTCTAACAAAGACGTCCTCACCTTATCAGACATTACATGAAAATTACACTGATATGACATATTCTTTATGTTATGTTAGTGACATCTGGAGGAAATGATTCCTAAACACTCTTTAATTGGGTTTTAGGTGGAATGTAACTTTAAAATTCAAAGTGGCGGTAATGCTGGGACATTTTAAAACATATAAATAGGGATTTTTTCCACTTATTTTGAACAACAATACTTTATTTATTTTCATGTCCATGCTGTTACTACATTCATCTCTTTTGTCTTTGTCCATCTTAGCTGAGGCCGATATTGCTGTTCTCTGTTGTCTGCTGACGCACATTAATCAACTCATTTCTCCTTCATCGTTCAAATTTCCAACAATTAACACAAGGCAAGTGAATGTATTTCTAATTTTGTTCAGTTATCAAATATATCCTCAACTCATCCAATCCTGGTTTGGCAGCTGAACGTCACATCCACTTGTTGAGATTTCTGCGTTCCCGAGCTCTGGGACGACTTTGCAGACAAATCTCGTTACGTTTGTTAAACCCATGCAGAGCGTCACCTATCTTCACCCTATACCATCTCCCTCTTCCCATCCTGTCATTCGCTGCCAGCCTCATTCTGCCCCACAACGGTATCCACCCAGTTTTACTCCGCTCACCTCCACCCACTTCTTCTGTCCCCCTCTCTCTCTCTCTCTTTCTCTCTCTCTGCTTCACCACAGGCTCCTCACCTGTCCACACTCGTTCAGGATGATCTGACAAACTGATACCGGGGCCACTGTGCAGCTTTTCTTTCTCCTGTCTGTAGCTTGTTGCTGATTTCTGATGTCAGGTGTTTATTCTCTGCGTTTAGGTTTTCTTGCCTCTTGCAGCATTTGTTTTGCTAGAAATTCTTACTTCTGTTTGTTAAATCAGAGGCAATATTTATGTTTTTTGTTTTTTTAATCATACAACCTGTAATCATTCCCCACATCCATTTAAAATTGTTTCCCTCAAGTTATTTTTCAGATTCTGGTTACATATTCTCAAAAATCTATCCACTACAGTATGGACACATACTTCATTTTCCCATTTCTAAATTTGTCTCAGACGTCATTATAAACAACAATACTTTGTCTATATCTTTACGTCCATGATGTTACTGCATCCATCTCCTTTGCCTTTGCCCGTCTTAGCTGAGGCCGTTATTGCTGTTCTCTTGTCTGCTGATGCACATTAATCAAGTCGTTTGTATTTTATTTCCTCAAGAAGTTTCCCCCATCCATCATTTACTTTACAGCAACATAACACACACACACACACACACACACACACACACACAAACACACACACACACACACTCACACACACTCTCTCATACACACAGACACACACACACACACACTCTTCTCTCCCCTCTTTGTTTTCCCCACATCAGAACCAGATTTCGGGGCAGTATGTTGCTCCCACCTCCTCCCTGCTGCTCTGTGCTGCCTGAGGACTTAAACGTTTACTCTGCCCAGTGGACCAAAGGTTGGTGGAAGCTGCTCAGATATATAAATATATATATATATATATGCATATATACACATAGGAGGAGCTGTGTTTTCTAGTATTTGTGTTGCTAAAAGCCCTCTAAGAATTTTTAGTTTTGATTCACAACCCAGTTGTCTGGAGATTCTCACTTTATCATTCATTCATTGGCCTTTTTATCCTTGTCTGTATTCAGAGCTACAAGGAGAGCAACAGTCTGAAATGAATTTTTTATACTAACGCCGTTGTTAACAACATTTTGAGCTGAGCCCCTGGTCGGTCAACGCTCAGATGGTAACTGTGGGGAAACGTGTCCATGACAGATGGGGCTGGGCTCACCCAATCTAGTGCATCCCAAAAATAGAAGGACAAATGCAGTATAACATGATATACAGTACACAGTATGTCTCTGTGATCATCTGGGGCATTCCCTTCTAAATCGGAGCTCTGGATCTAATTCCCTGTGAGACACACTTGATACGTCCTGTCCGAGCAGCTTGAAGGAAACAGAGAAAGTTGGGATTCATGATCATCCTCTCTGAGATAAAAATAAAAAAAGATGTGGCACCGGCAGCAAGAAGCAGATATACACTGAGAAAAAGTCAATGAGGAATCAGCAGCAAGCAGTTTGTTGTAGGTTTTATTTAATTTGGACAAATTATCCAGTGGCAGACACGTCTCTCCAGCTCAAAGGGACATGAACTGTGTCAACTGTCATGAAGCCGACCTTTGACTGTGCGCTCCTTTTGCTTACTCTGCATCCCAGTAAACTAGTATTCCTTTTACAGCAGAAGTTACTGAACTCAGAGGAGTGGCTGTGCTGGGATGAGTCACCAGAGGCACCTGATCCTCACCCTGATGGATGTTATCTGTCAGTCATCCCGTCACCTGACAGAAAACATGCCCTCATTGATCTGAGGCCGACCTCACAGAGCAATTCACCGAGTGCATTCTGTTAATTCACACTGAGGTTCAGATTACAATCACTGATTTTATCTTATTGACCTGGATTTTTATTATTTCTGTGACATTTCTTTGTGGCTGAATTCACCTAGGTATTCTGTGTTATGTACAATATGTGTGTTTACAGTAGGAACAGAAGTTTTATATTTCATTCTTGGTCTTTTTAAGTTTTTAAATACAAAAAAAGATATTTATATGTTTCTGGGGCATCTCTATACTCATGTGAGATGTTCTGAGGTCCCTAGATGGGATGTTACAGTTTTTTAATCATATTGTTTATTTTCTTAGTCTGGATTATTAAATCATAATCATTGTAAAGTGGATCGTTAAGAATTTGATTCAAGGGTATGATCATTATTTCTAGTGGGAGTTTTAATGGGAAAGAACATGGATCAAAGTTTGAAGAGCAGTTTGTGGCACTAACATCACTGAAGCTGGACGTTCAGTGTGTCTGGTCTGTTTTATAAAATGCTATGCTGACACCTACTGTTCATAAACAGGCATAACAATTATTTTTATTGAAGAAAACCTGCCTATTGGAATTAACATGAATCATTAGGCATGCAATTAGTTTTACAAATACCTTTAATGAAGAAAAGCTAATATTTTACGTTATTATTTATAACTGCATTAATCGTTTCATAAGATAAAAAGATTTTGTAAATATACATGAATCTGAACTGTTACAGTTTGTGAAGTGATTTCTCAAGATTCTATTCTAAAGTAATGATAGTACTTGAACATATGTTCAATCTAACAAGACAACAATGTCAACAACAATGTTATTATCGCACTTTGTTTTATTTATTGATCCGTTTCCATGACCACAGATGAGAGTTACAGTCGATTTGTAGGCAATGACGAAGCAGATTAAAAGTTTGTCTGTGGCATCTGGTCTCAGTCATAATATTATAGTTACAAGCGACTGAGCGTGAAGAGAAAAAATAAAGTACACAAGCATATTTACAAGCTTTCCTTCTGTGACTTGGCCCTGACGCTCGCACATACGTGCTCCTGCTACATCCGTATGGGACAACAGAGCTTCATTTACTTTACATAGTTGACAACATGTTAAATGTGTCACCTATCAACCAGACGATGCTGTGAGCCATTTAATTTGACCAAAGTATACAGTACAAATCTTCTAATAGTGTGACGTTCCAAAGGAATGGAGGAATCTCTTACGTTTAACACTAATAATTATAAAAACAACCCAGTCTAAAAGTCAATAAGCAGGGGACTGCAATAAGTGGCAAGAGGAAAAAAGTGTTTTCAGTTTATATCAATTTGAAGCAAGAGGAAAGGAGTGTGAACAAGAACATTTGGTCTTTTTTTTTTTGTTATTCCGTCTTTTCTGACGGTCTAACATTCCACTTAGTGAAAAAAAGGCAGAGGCATGAGTAGAGATCAAGAGAGGGTCAGCCAGGAAGGACAGAGTTAAAACCCAGTCCCCTCTCGGTGCTCCCTCGCCAGCTCCTATTTGTCCATGTTCTACACACTCTCTCCTGGACCGGCCTCTAACTCAGCCAGTGCTTATTTAGAGAGCTTCTTCATCCGCTGATCTAGTGAAGCAAAGTTCTCCTCTATAGCCCCCAGGTTTTCCTTCATTGTCTGCTGGACCTTATGGAAAGAGAACAGGAAAACAGTTAGGTAAGAAGTGATGGTGTTGGAAGAGAATTAGGGCTGGAGGGGAAAGAGGGACTCAATCCCAAAAATGTGTCAGTTTAACTAACAGTAGAAATAATCATTACATGCAGCCCTATTAAATATATTTTACTAAACTGTCATTATGCAAGTATTTTATCGGGGCTAAATCTGAAAATGCTATTTACAGCCATCATTATTAGGAAATGATGTTCTAGGACGTTGCAAAATTACTGGACTTGCTGAATAAGAAATGAGGTTTTCTGTGAAAGCATGTCGATGTCAGATTCAATAACTGTCTAAAGCCCTCGGCCATTTCAGAACACAATACAATCTGTTCAAAGTTCGTAAAATTTCAACAGACCTCATCAAAAAGGAAGGTTTTAGAGTTCAGGTTTGAAAAGGCTTTCCTTTGTCTGTGCAGGCACAAGCCCTTAACTGTGAAAGCACAGGTTGATTATCGACTCTGGAGGAGACGGTGCAGAGCCTCTGTCCTAATAAGAAGCTGCTCTTTCTTACATTGTCACTTTGGAAAATGAAAAAAGCTGCCTCTGCTGCAAACTTTGAAGTCATCAGAAGACACTTGCTGCATTAAGTTATTCCACAGACCAGAGAGCTTTTTGCCAGGTGGCTGAGTTTGTCAGATATATTCATATGAATTCTCAAACACATGAAAAACCTTAAAGATGCAGCTCAGACCAGTGGCAGTTCAGGAGAAACAAGTGCTTCACCAGTTAAAGCCAGAAATACACGTTTTACAACTAGCAAAGTTGAATCAATATCTTTCCTTACACCCCAGAAAACAATAACTACCTCTGCTAAGGAGAGGATTTTATTATTTAGTTAGAATGACTACGCAAAAAAACATGGGTGGGGCATGACCCAATGAAGAACCCATTAAATGTTGGATCGGATCTGGATACATTCTTTTTCATTTTCCTTAACATGGGAAGATAGGGTGTTAGCCTCGGTGGAGGTATGAACTCTGTGAGTGTCCTGGTTAAGTTACTGCCTCTCTCTGGCCATTGTAGGTGGAAGCTCGGTAGACTACCAGCTGTAGCTTTGATTTTCAGGGATCTCAAACAGGAGACTGTGCAAGCTAGCTACAGACAACTGTACTTGTCAAGGACTTCGCATGAACCATTCCTTCCGTGGACATGGTGGTGCAAAATTGGTATACTGAAGTTCCGCACTACAAGTGTTACACAAAAATAACCTTGTGCCCAATGTCCAAAAGAGCTTGAGACTCCTACCTGTGTTAGCAGAGTGTTATTGTCCTTCAGAGAGTTGTTGATCATCTGCTGGGTGGTGTCCAGGTGGGTCAGCAGCTGGCCAAACTGCATGGCTACGAGACAGGAGGTCGGATAAAATGAAACCAAAAGACAAGAGAGAAGAAACAAGAAGAAGGAATAAGTAAGACACACTAATAACTAACACATTCAAACATTTGTGGTAAAATAAAGTGTGTGAAGAGAAAAAAACAAGTGCAAATTGAATCTGAAACTGACAAAATGACTGCTTGGAAGAACTATTTTCTTTTTTGCTTGTTTGCCTTCATTGGTAAAGACAGATGAAATCAGAGCCGCTAAAGCTCATTGAGCAAAGAAGACATGAGCTGCAGACTGTGACAGATCGATGTAAAGAGAGGCTGGATGATAAATCCCCTCTTTCAGCTCTCAGAAAGGAATTATCAATATAATCTATTAATGCCAAGGTTCTGCTTTCATGTGCTAAATAATAAAAATATGATAATGTAATATCATGCATCTCTTTCTCCCTAAGGGGGTGTTTAACAGTTCTGCCAGATTTAGTCTAATTCTATTACCATTTCGACTCTCAGTGAGTTTTTTTGCCCTCTGTTAAAATAGACTGGTGTGGTTTAGACCTTTCTTTTGTCCTTGTGAATCCTATTTTCACTTAGTTTTCATCTTTTGTCACACACACGTTCACGTTGCTTCCCAGCACAGGGTTCACACCCTGTTATGTTCAGTTTCTATATCCAACATATTTTAAATCTTTAATGCTGATCCCCACCCCCACTAACCTACATACATCCTCTCCTTGAACTCTCATGGGTGTCATCTCAAGGTTTTTCTCCTCTCACATCAAAGAGCAGAACATAAATTATCCAAGTTTTCATTGTTATTATCCTGACTGGGGTGAAATCGACTCCTGGAGTATATGGAAAATAGACACCAGTAACTGAACACCAGTACATTTGTGAAACGATTTAGAGTAAACGTTATGTGAGCTCCTCCAAATCCAAAACACCTTAACATTTACTATTGTGTCATGATGTAGAAAGTTATGTGAGAACACAAACAAAGTCTGAAACCTATAAATCAGTTTCAGTTCCTGTGCGTTACCTTGCTCATGCAACTCCTTGACAGCGACGAGCCTCTGCACCACCTGAGGTATAGAAGTGGACATGGCATCCCACTTCTGCACCACGTCATAAAGCTGCGACACCTGGCAGGTAAACACACACAAGCATATTTAATGCTAAGATAAAGCTCTCCGCCTAAAATAACATGATCATTTTACAAATAAATTCATGCAGCGCAATGTAAATATCAATAGCAATCAGTGGTAATGGTGCCATGTTTTCTCTATCTGAGCAATGTGTAACTGCATATTTGTACTTATTAATGTGATTAACATCATCATTTAAATTGGACTCCATGGTGCAGAGGTCCTGGATCTAATAAGTACTACTTTTGTAATATTACAATTCTTTTTAAGTTAATCATGATGACAACATTTTTTTTTTTCAAAGCCCATAACAGCAGCATATGTACAACAATAAAGAAATAAATTAAAAAAACATTGAATTACTTAGTCATTCACAATAATAATAAAATGACTGGTCTGACCTACCCTCTATTGATCTATTGAGGTGAAATTACTTTTCAAGAGTTGTCATAAAAAAGAAACAAAAACATGACCCTGGACATCATGTACGACTCATGACTGGATTTTAGATACCGTCAAAAAATGAATAAATTTAGATGACGACAACATTTTGATATGGCTCTCACTGTTAGCTTTGGCTGTGTTAGCTGTTAAAACAGCACTAAATTCAAACTGAACATATGCTGCTACTCTTCATCAGTTAGTCTGAGGGCCACAGGCTAGACTATCAATTCTTTGTGGAGGTTTTCAAAATGAAAATCCTTATAAGAGCGAACTCAGAAGATTATTTCCTGTGAGGCTACAATATTAATGGATAAATTATACAACTTCTGACCAAAACATCTCAGCTTTATTATAACAGGAACCTGCCTGGAGAGTCTTCCATCTAAAGGTGCTTCTCAATTGAGGAATCACAGGTCGACTGTGTGGAAGTCATGAGTTTTCATAGACTTTACAGAGAATAAATGCAACTGAGATTATTATAGCATTTAACTTGCATGGGTGTAAAGGACTTACTGACCTTGTTTTGTGTATCAGCATCCTCAATTGCTGCCTTGTGTTTTGCAATCTCATTCATCTTCCCAAGGACACTCTAAAAAGAGGAAATGAAATTTTACAAGAGGGCATTGGGATAGAAAACAGATCTGTAAATACTGTGGTGAATTGATCCACATTCAACCCCAACACGTGGTATATTTAAGTTAAGAAATGTATCATCTTTTCAACAGAAAGCAAATGCACTGCTAGCAACAGTAGATACAAACACATGCAATAGGAACACCTGAGATCTTAAAGAAAAGGAAAGTTCTACGCCCTGTTTTGTGCCTTTGCAATTTTTGGATGCACAAGCTCAAACATGTATTAAAGTTGGCTTAGAATTTGCTGCCGGAGTTGGACTAGCTGTTCCTCGTGAAGTACATCCCACATTTATCTCTGTACTGAATACAGATGAATAAAATACTGAGATTCTCATTGAAATCTCCATAAGACAGTATTCCTTAAAAATAAAAGGCTTCTATGGTAAACATACTGGCTGTAAAAATCTGAATATATTTAAATTACAACTGAAATTGTCTGTTCATGACCTCCAAACCCTGCATTGCATGCTGAGCAGGAATTAGTTACCTGCAGTCTTGCTTCCACTTGATCCAGAGTAGCAGAGTCAAGTGCGCTGACCCTCGCCTGCAGGAGTTCTATGGTGTCCTGATGCAACACACACACACACACACGTTATATGTAAGCAGGAATGAAGAAACTTGGTCCTGTTTAAAGTGTGACCCAGTTCTCTGGCTGCATGTCAGATACACAAAAGGTGCAAATTCAAACTCCATCCATTGTGTTCCAAAGAAAGAAGTCAGCTTCTTACCATCAAACTGGCTCCTTGTACACCAGCGCTCAGAGGTCCCTGCAGTACCAACACAAAGAGAGACAAAACAAACAAATTATATTAGGAGGCAATGAAGCCCACGACATAATTTACATAATTTAAGTGGAAGTGGATTGTATTTGAATTTGACTTTGTGAAAGACTACACAGCAATAGAAGCATGAAAATTGTGTTGGTGTGAGAGAGAAAGAGACAAACAGAATTAGTGAGAATGAGAAAAGCAAAGTGTGTGTGTGTGTGTGTGTGTGTGTGTGTGTGTGTGTGTGTGTGTGTGTGTGTGTATGGAGACTAAATGCTGTGTACCTGCTTGTCTGATCCTGAGCCAACAGCGTTCTCCAGCTCAGCTAGACGCTTCTCCAATTCCGCTACCTACGGGGAAAGAACAACGCAACACATGGCTGACACACATACAGCTACTCGTGCAGACAGTTCTCTGACTTTTGTCCTTTTTATTACCGTACAATATTCAAAGGGTTCCTTCACGACAATGCTAACAAAAACCATGTTGAAGAGACTGACACATGCTCATTTTATGAGTGCATCCCAGACTCTACTGCTCCACCTCCCTCTCTACGATACCTTGGCAGACTCATTGAATTTTTCCTGCTCCGGTCGGCTGTGTAGCTCATAGAGCACCACTCCATCTGGGCCCTTAGCTGCTGCCGTCGGCTTGCTGTCTCCTGCAGCGCTGCCCCGGCTGCCCTTAGCCACTTCCAGCTGGGTGAGCAGACGCCTGTGGGAAGGAAGGAAAAAGAGGATTATAGGTTCAATATTGTTATCACCCCTCCTGTGCTGCTATGTCTGTGCTCCCCCTTGCTCTGTTGCATCCGGTCTTTTCAGGCTTGGTTGTAAACTACACGCTCAAGGTGAGCTTGGATCTTTTTTACAACTCTTTTCATCCCTTTCTCTCGCTTGTGTTACTGCATCTTTACCTCTCTATCCTCAGCTCTGCTCCCTCGTGCTCCGTCGGGTTCTGACATGTTTCATCTCTCTATGCCTTCTCTCACTTAATCTTTCACCTTCTCCAGTTTTTATCTCCCTTCCTCAAGCATCCGTTCATCAGGTCTTGCGCTCCTCAGGTAGCGCTACACTGAGATTGGCAGGGTTTATGTGGGCAATAGATACCAGGTGTACTACTTCTTCCTTATCTCCTTCCCCCTCCCTCTTTTTTATCAGGGTTACAGTCCAGAGCTCAGTGAAATGAATTCCCCCGCTCTTCTCTCTTTCCAACTTATGCTGTCTCCATCTGTTTCTTAAGACTACTCCCCCCCTGTACCTATCTCTATCGAGTCCCTGTCTACTAGTTCATCACTTCTTTGGGATCTGTGTTCTTAAAGTGTCAGGTTTCAAATTCCAAATGCTTTACTGACGTGTCACCTTCCTTCCAGCTCACCTTGCCAGTGCTCCATCTGGATCAGCCAGGTTGATGTGTGCCTGTGGTCCCAGCAGTGAGTCGAGATGGGCAGATACCAGCTGCTGTTTGAGCTGGGCTGCGTGCTGGGCAAGCACCACCGGGGTCAGGCGCTCCTCTGCATTGCTTTCCTTGGTGGCAGACTGCAAAATCAGGGACACCAAGGTAACAAGACAGTAGGGATTTCTTTTTTGAGCAGTGATATTTGTGTATTTTCTAATGGAGTTAATTAAATGAACACAATTTGGACCCAGATAAGCAGTAATGTTTTCTGACACCTCCCCTCACAATCACATACAAAACAGTAATTGTCCCAATTATGGCAAACAGGAGAAAAAATTTAAGACTTTAAGACTTTTTGCCCCCTAGGCTGTAGTAACACTGCTCCGAACTCCACATTCAAAAAGGTTATGTCTTGTTTAGGCCAACATAGAAACAGCTCATGAAGTTTATAGGCGACTGTCATTACTGTTCAGTCTGTCGGAGTGTAATGTTTAAATAAATATTTGTATATTGCTGATCTGTCACCATATGCTTGGTAGTGAGATTCACAGAACTTCATCTGTACTGGTTCTGACAACCAAACCTTCTGTTACTGTGACAAGGCACAGATATTAGGATAAAGACTGGATAATCAGTGTGCACCATCCTTTGCCAAGTCTTATGGACAAGGGAGACGTGTGCTCGAGTGCAAGTGTGTGTCCTGCAGTCAGTTCACCTGGATGACATCCACCTCCTGAGAGAGTTCCTGGATCTCATTCACCAGACGCTGGTACTTCTGCTGGGGCGTCTCTTTCACTCCACAGCCCTCTCCAAGCTAACAGAGATGAGGGAGAATTTAAAAAACACTATGAATATTATAAAACCACAAAGTAAGTGTAGCACACAGAGTCTCCCTGAGATAAGCTATTGCACAACACAATCTCAGACTCTTACACATTCTGTGAAATGGATATCATAATTATGTTGTCACCCTAAAAATGGAGCACCTTCTAAAAGAATAAGAAGTAAAATAATATATTTCTGCCGAACAAAATGTACTCACAATTTCAAATTCTCCTGATTCATAGCCCACTCTTCTGCTTTTACTGATTCTGTCAGAGAAATCTGTGAAAAGGAGAAAAATGGATAGTGTGAGAAAAAAATCAAGAAAGAAACACAAAACAACAAACTGGAGTCAGTGTCGGGCTCAGACTGAGCCACAGCATCGAAATAACATAAAGCATCAATACAGCCATGATGGATGCAACGGAAGCTGGACACTTTGCTTGCAATGTTTATATTTCGTACAGGGCCATGTGTGTAATGTTGAAAGTTGTATCTGTACAGTAATTTATAACGTGCTTGGAAAATTGAAACTCCATTAGGATTACATTTTGTAAACACTACTCTGAAAATATGATGATGACATTGTTTTGTGTTACTTAAGATTCACTTTGTGTTTTAAGTAAAACGGTCGGGATATAAAAAGGAAAAATAACCACAATTATCATACTACTAAAGATTAGACAGCTGAAGATAAAGGAAGGATTTGTGGTATGTTAATCCATTTGTTTTCCATCTTTTCTCCCATCCCATGTTCATGTTCATGCATAACAATCAATCATAACATGCATTAATAGGTTAACGGTGACTTCTTATCCACTGCAAACTGACCAAGTCCCTTCGTGGTGACGTGCTTATCTTTGAACTTGTCATAGGCTGCGTTGGGGTTGACCACAATCCTCTCCACGCTGTCACTACAGAGCTCCTCCTGTCATTGGAAATAAAGTCAGATCAACAAAAACAAAATCACAAAGGGCATGTAAGACTGTGGAGACAGCAAACACTTAACAATCAGCCGTAGCTTACTGTCAGTGAGCAAAAAGTCTCAAGGCTAAAGGCAGACTTGAAATAAGTTGGCAGATAGGTAAGATCGCTCTTGATCATTGCCCGGGAGATGTGCTTTCACAGATGAACACTGAATTATGTGTTTGAGTGGATGGGTGATGTCACACACCAAGGTCAGATACCATCAGAAATTAAAAGTCATTGAAGCCATAAATCATGGAAATCTGCAGGAGCTTCACGGCCATTATTTGCAGCGGTCTTGGAAAGCACCAGATGATTTCAACATAATTTAGAGGCAAGAGGCAGATGAGCAAAATAAGATATCACAGCCATGCCAAGGCCTGATTGTGTCACCTGAAGAGCAATATCATAAAGTGTTTAAAGTCACTATAAAACATACATATATTATTGTAAAAACATATACTTAATGTGGCATGAATCCATTATGGTCAAGCAAAACTAAATCTAGAAGCCACTATATTCACATTTCTAAATGATGATTCTTTGATTAGTGAATTTGAGGGAAAACACAAGACTTTCATTTGATCAACATCTCCTTGTGATCAATAATGATGATCTAGAGACTATGTGTAGGATTAAAACTCCACATACAGATAGATGAAATGAGTTCACGCAGAAAAAAAAGACAGACCAACACAAACACACAGAAACACAGAAACACAGATGCCGTGGAGGGGGGAGGAAGAGGAGGATGAGGGGGAGGAAGAGGAGAGTTAGTCAGGCTCTTACCAGCTCCTTGGGTTTCCAAAGAGAGTTAGAGAAAGTAACGGAAGAGTAGAGGGAGAGAAAAAAGTAGAGGGGGAGAAAGAGAGAGAGAGAGAGACAACACAGATTAATGTGGTTATCACATGCCATGCACACAACAGGAACAGTTGGCCAGGGTCAGGGAAAGATAAGAAAGAAGGCAGTGTTCCGAGAGCTGCTGCTAAAAAACCCTGGAGACAGTGTGTTCAGACAGCTTGTGATGCCTACAGTTCTTTCTCTCTTCCCCAGTTCGATGTAGTATAATGCCCCATTAACACCACCCAGCTACTTTCACTGTTAATGCTAGGCTGCACTTTAAAATGCAGTGGTACCATATGCTCTCATGTAGAGCACTGTCTGTCTCCCAACAAAGGACATTCAAGAGCCTGAAACCCCTTTAGTACAGTCAGGTAAACAAAATATGTCATTAATAATTCTTAACAACATGCAGTTCATCCTAAATGGATCGGTTGGACTGAACTTGTTTTCTGTGTAGTAACATTAGGCCAGAAATAGCTAAAGAGACTGTCATCTCAACATGGATTAGTCACATCTGATCCTCTTAATGCGATCAGTGCTGGTGCAAATACCTATCAGTAGCATCCCTATGTAAAATAATGCAGTTTATTCTGGGTAAAGTAGTAGTGCATAATATTACTTTGGTATACATTTATTTTTTAACAGGCCTGTGGGACAGATGAATTCCAACACCATGGCCAATGCTTTTTTTTTTTTTTTTTTTTTGTATAATTAGATTTTCATTATATGAGAGCTTGAAAAGACTGGTCTCTGTCTGGAGTTTTTCCCGTAGTTACATCAGGATGCTTTGATTCACCAGTAGCTCATTTAACAATCGGACATGTCTCAAAATTAATAACTAAAAGTCTAACAAAGACTGTGACTCAGATTTGATTATATATATCTACATTTTTATACTATTTCATCCATCTCAGAGTGACAGGAAATTACCCTACATGATGTCATCACATGTTGTACTAGAGCTTGGCAATAAAACACGATCAATTATTATCATAAAATAATTTTTAACAATAGTTTTTTACCAAACGCTCAATATATATAACGATATACATTGCAGTGTGGAAGTGTTTGTCATTTTCTGATCATAAAGACATGTTTAAAACCACAACATTCAATCAGGTGCAAAAGACATAAACATGTCATGACATCTTCTCAAGATAATTATTGATATCGACATGACATTTTTTAATAGTGATATCATTTTTGACCATGCCGCACAGCCCTATATAGTATACACAAGCCTTCTAAATGTCAGGTGAGTTAGAATAGTGTGGTTAGTCAGGAAGCAACTGTTAGAAAACGATGTCAGGTTAACAAGGGAAATCTCTAAGACAAACAAACAAAGGAACAAACAAACATTTGTCTTCCTCTCAGGAGCCTCAGACTCACACAGACACAAGCCTTCACTGCTTTGTCAAAGTGAAGCAAAATGAAAGAGGGAATTAAATTGCTGCTGAAAACCAATCAACATCATTACGCCTCTGAAGAGTTTAAATGAGGAACATAAATAGAAGGAAAAGAATCAATCTCCTGCACTTCAAAACAGTCAACAATCAATGGATTGCAGAGTGAAAAAGAAAGAGTCACTCCATTAATCTACTTCTCATTTCATCCCAATCAAGGTCAGAGGTAGGAAAAGTGGATATGAGATTTTTATAACATGCATAAAAAGCATGGCATTAAGCTCACTGAGAGTGAAATCGAGCCAGTCTTACTTGTACAAACTAGGGTTCCAGGAAGGGTGGGGAAGAGTCAAAACACAAGGGTATGGGAAGAACGAATGTGGACACATAGAAGGGAAAATGCCATTAGGATTCAATCAGCTGGTCAGTAAAAAGCCAAGACAAGAATAAAGCAAAGTCAGACCAGCATCACTTGACTGTTTACATACTGCTCACTGCCCAATAGCACTGTTTAAAGAACTATACTACCACTAAATCCAGGGGGCTGCTTGGTCACAGTGAGATTAGACAGGAGTCACAAAACCATCATCAGTACAGAGATTTTGTTACTTGTTATCTAGATTGTACTCTGTGTCTCTTTGGGAGAAAGGTTTACTTAACTGCCCTTACTCACACCTGCCCCTATGAAAATGAGCAGATATACTAACACGTTCAAGTATTGAATACGTGTGAAACAGTATTTTAAAATGACTGTTCTCTTCTACGAAACATGACCCTGACACAATGTCATGGAAACTAAAACTTGTCATAACGTGAAAATAGTCTTTACACAGTGAGCATCAATAATGCAGTTTACAAAACAGTCCTGGTAAGAGAAATCCTCCTCTGTCAAAATTATAATGTTCATTGTTTTGTTAAACAAGTGTTAAATGAACTGTTTGATTGTGTATTGCTATGATTTTTCCCCACTGCAACTATTTTGCCCAGTTGAATTAACACCTCTTTAACATGTTTTCTGCAAACCTGATCAACGCCTCCATAATGGTGGGTTTGATTGCAGGATTATTGAATTAGTTTTAGGTGGATTTATCTAATACAGTGACTATATGACCACTTCCCTACGTCTTGACTTCCTGATGCTAGGTGCTCAGTGAATAACCTTTAGATAAATTGCTCTACAGACCTAGCTAGCTCAACACACACTGTAATATCATCAATAGCAGCTCAGTGTCACCATTGGGTGACATAATATACTTGCATGCATGACTACACTATTATTAGCCTGTAAGCACGTATGATTACGTGTATTTTTCCATGGCAGACCTAATGCACATTGAACAAAATGAATAAGCCAGTAGACTGCCCAAATTATTACGTGTTACCATTTGTTAGCTCGTTGTGTTAGCTTAGTTTGCAGGGAGTTAGCTCAGTCTGCTCACCATCATCACACCCAGTGAAAACGAACCGTCCACTTACCGACTCAAACTGAGCCTGGTCGTCCTCTGGAAGGTCTCCGGTCTCGTACACGTCCGGTTCGTTAAAGGCCTGAAGACACAACGAGGTAAACAACACAGCAAAGCATCAGATGTGTCCCGTTTATTGTCGTTAGCCTCGGCCAACGCCCCGGCCCATCCAGCAACACGTACCCAACAAGCTAGCCTCCCTCTCTGGGTGGCTCGTACCACAACACACAACACCACCGGGAAGTTATTAACATTATAGAGTTATTAGTTAGCATATGGAAAACCCAGACAATAAGAAAAGCAGTGGTGTCAGCTAAGCTAGCGCTGCCAAGTAGCAACACAGCTAGCCTCCCTGCTAGCATTAGCCACTTACAATTCCCGGCAAGTTCGCGTATTTAGGATCAGCCATTGTCAGCGGGAGCCTCAGAAATAACCACCAGAGGAAACAACAACCGGGTTTCAAACGTGTAGATGATCGATGGAGCGTGTGGGAGAACCAGAGGAGCTGAGGGGGGATGAGGCAGCAGAGTCTCTTCCAGCCCGATGTGGTCACTGCTCGATTTGACAGCGTGGACGTTGGGTTTATCTCAGGCGCGGGCGCGCGGGCGGGCGGGACGTGCTGTGTACGCGGAAGTCATCGCAAGGGAGCTGGACGGTCGACCAGCGTGAGCAAAACAAACACCCCCCGTGAATGTGGAGTGTTCATGTGACCAAAACGAGAAAACTGCAGCTGTGTGTAGTTTGAGCATCGTTTTGTTTGAGTTTTCATTCAAACATTATATTTACTTTAGCTCTGATGGTGTGTTTGAACAATTTGCTCCAACAATTACATTAATGTGTCTTTCTTAACGTGGTTGAATTTTAACAAAGAGGTCACACGGTGGCGCTAAAGGCACGAGCAAGCGCCTCAGTCAATGGGCCAAAGATGGTCGATTAAAATGATAGGAAATAATCCCCTCCTCGTATAAAAGGGGTCAGAAAGTATTACAAGGTCATCTTGTTTATTTCAGGTCTCAATTTATTTTGCATTTTTACTTTTATTGTCAATGTTTTACCAAAGCTTACTTTTTGTCAAACACATAGAGGAGAAAAGAAATACATAGAATTATTTTAGTCATTGGCAAAATACTCTCAAATTAAAACTCTATATTAATGTGTTGCCATAGTAATTGTAATACAGTGAACATTTTTTGTTTTAATATGATTTGAATGTCTTATATTGATAATTTAATTACTACAAGAAAAAAGTGCATGGAAATATCGAACATACTGCACAATATGTATTATTTAGTCTCACATACACGCAGTGAAAGTGACAGCATTACAGTAACTGATCATTTGGTATCAGTCTGGATATGTGTCATATATTTGCTGTCACTGAACCTTGAAAGAAATTTGCTCTTCTTCCTGCTATTGATTTATTTTGACTCCTACTGCGGCCAAATCACATGATTAGACAACTCATGTATTCTTATTTGTGACCTCAAGGCTACTTCAAGAACAATGGAAGCACTTATCAAAGCCAGCCAAAGAAATCTTTCATAAAAAAAGAAGCTGCAATGAAAAACTACAGTAAAACCACAAGCGATATGTCACAACATTGAGGACACCAGGGTTTATTCCTTGGATTATGTTTTGTATGCAGTTGGATCAGTTGTCTTTAAAATTTTAACTGCAAATGTATTCATTTTCAGCATAAGCCTTTCATTGTTCATTATTCTTTAATATTCATGTCATATTAACTTGTACATACTGGTGGATTTTCTTTCTGTAAGCACGCGCCACCATATTTACACATTTACTGTTTACTCATCATAATGAATAATAAGTCTGATGCGAAAACACGTCTTCAGTGGAGCTTGACATTTACCACAAAGGCAAGTTTGATGAGAAACAACTTTATTAACAGTCAGGTCAGGATTACATTGAGTTTGATGGTTTATTTCTGTCATCTATTTTGCAGATTTCGTAACTTCAGTGCAGGGCTGCATTAATGGAGAGCCCTTTAAATCTCTCGGCAAAAAATAAATGATGAAGCCTTTGGTTCCCACATGACTATTCAACCATGCAAAACAGCATTGCTATGGCGACCAGTTTGGTGCAGACGTGGAGGAAGAGAAAAAACAACTCAACTCTCACAACTATCCGGCTTCAGAAAACATCTCACCAGATGTTGACAGTACTTGCAGATTTTGTGCTAGTTGCAGAATTTGAACCTGGAGTCTCTGAACTTCCAGGTGGAGGGTGTAGCAGGAATAAAAAGCAGAGCTCTTGCCCCTGCTCCTCCTCTGTGCCTCCTCTGCTCTGTGGTGCTGATGAGAGTCAGAGTTGACCACGCCCCCAGTGAGGGAGCAGGGATGACGGGGAGGAGAGGGCGTGCTCCCGAGGAAGCCTGCAGCCTATCCACTCACTGTGGACTCTACTCTACATTCACAACTCTGCATCTGCTGTCAGCTGCACCCGAGTTTGCTCCTTTTTAAAAACGGGTAACACTCTCGGATGTGCGTTCTTTTGTTTTAGTTTCTGTAATGAATTCCGGCTGTCAAAACTCGTAGTAGTCCATCCTTTTTTCCAAATGCCTCGCCTGCCAGTGTCGCTCTGCATGTGGGTATAGCCGATGCCTCCAACCTGCGCCCTGGAGAAGACCACACGGGATTTATTTAAATAATCTTTTATAAATTCCTCCTTTTTATTTTGGAAGCGCATCAACATTTTTTCTTCCTCCAATAATGGCTGATGCGAATGCAGAATGCAATATCAAGGTGTTGTGTCGATTTCGTCCGATGAACCAGTCCGAAATTATCCGAGGAGATAAGTTCATCCCAATATTTCAAGGAGAAGACACTGTCATCCTCGGGGTAAGTTATTTCCATCGATTCGATCTCCTTGGGTTTTTCCTCCATGCAGACCATAAACGTTAACGCTAGGGGGGTTGTACTTTTCATCTGCCACACACGTTTTAAAAAAAATACAATACTGTCCAGACAGGACTGGTGGCTGTGAATGCATCTGGATCTAACTAAGTATAAAACGTATCAATATTCTGATCAGCATCAGTCAGGTGTGTGCTGCTGCTGCTCCTCCTGCTGCTGCTGCCTCCCAAAACCTGTCACTGAGCCATGCAGAGGAAAAGGAGCCTGGTCCTAAAGGAACAGACAAAGATCATGCAATGTTTTTAGATGATATGCCAGTGTCATTTATTTCTTTTTTCCCCCATCGATAAATCCCACAATCTTGAATTTTGACAGCATTTTCATAAAAATTAAAGTCAAAAACTCATCAGATGCATCCCGACCCCACCACTGTGCTTCACTATTTTTCTTCTTCTTCTGTGGTATTGATTTGCAGGATTTGGTTTGTTCTACTGTCTCAGACAATTATGTAGGACTGACTGATGTTGCTGATGGTTCTAACAGACAGCTTCAAACGCACCAATGCATCATCAGGTGCTGCAGATTTTAACCAGAGTCTTAATTATGCTCCGTGGGTTGCTTCTCTCCTGCGAAATGGATCTGGAAAGCAGCTGATGATTGCTGTCACTTGCTTTGGAGCAGCAATGAAAATGCAAACGAACCAAAATATATAATGTTCTCACATGCACACTCATTCACACACACAAACACAGATTGAGCGAGAGAGAGAGATCCACACCCATTTGGCCTGGGGCTTGACTTTCAGTGATAATAAAGATGGCAGGAAAGTCCCTATCGGCTCATTCTGTCACACACCTTGCATACACACACTCATGCGCATTGAAATGCAGGACCTTGCTTGGGTAGATATCCCCATGTGACTGTCTTGTATATGCCGGCTGCATGTAGCAGCAGGATGTCTTCCACAAACAGATTGAATTCTCATTATCACATTATTTGGATGCTCTTTGAGGATGGCAGGTTGACATTACAGCAGCTTGAAATCATTCTTTCTCACATCAATCCTGGAAACAGTTTACTGTTAATGCAATCTGGTTGTTGTCGAAGACATCAATTTTAAATGGTAACCATGGTAGATTGTGAAATGATTGAAACTAGTGTATTTTAGTTTCAAATGTTACAGATTATCTTCATCTCTTCCTCAAATAATGTTTTTGATGCCACTTTTGTTTTATTCAGGTTATACTGGAAATGGATGCTCCACATTTACCTACAGATGGAAAGATTTGAATGGAGATGAAATCGTATTACCCAACTGTGGGATCTGGGATCTGCCACTATGAAAAAAACATAATCACTGCTCCCCTGTTGTTCCCTACCAACACTTGTATGGCAGCAGGAGCCTTCAAAACTGATAATGTCTGGAAACAAAAGCGTGCAGCTCTTAGCTTATATATCCAGTCATGCACTAATTGCCCCTCAGTTTCCTTCTATTCAGATGAATGCAATCACAAAAAGGCTGTGTGCTGTTTCATCTTTGTGAATGTAATTACTTGGGAGGCCTGTAGGATGTGATTGGCTTTTAGGTGTGCAAATGTATTCCAAGTGCGTGTTTTTCTTCTTTTGTATCTCTGGCATGCTCTTACAGGGACAAAAAAAGTCTCCAGAAATTGAAATTCTGTGTCCGTCAAATAGAATCTTGATTTAAAATATCAGGCGAGGCATGCTGCTGCGACCCTGTAGATACAAGCAAGTGCTCACATTCAGACCATTGATAAAAAACTATTTGGACCTGGGCAGCGCTGATGGCCCCACAATTGTCTGCCTGAGGAAGACTTCTTCTCCTTCAGAACTCATTGACAGAGGCAGTGATTTGTGCTGTTGAGTGATGGCTCGACTGCACCTGGGTGGAAGGAGACTTGGGGAGATTAAAGACGGAGGAAAATGGTGTGTCGATGTGTTCTGAATTGATGAAGGAAGGTTTTTGGGTGATGGCTGACTGGGGACATGTGTAGTGTGTTCTTACCAGAGTGAAAAATGGAAGGCATGGATGTGAATTTTGATGACTTGAACTTGGAGTGGCACTTGAAGTTGACACAGCAGCTAATATATTGATATTGATAGGAGCATCAGCCAATATCAAATCCATCCATTATTTATTCATCCATTATCTATGCTGCTTATCCGTTGAGGGTTGCAGGGGAGCTGGAGCCAGTCCCAGCAGACATGTATCAGTGTACACGGCCTACATATAGAGACAAACTGTTTACTCTCACATTCACACATACGGTAGATTTAAAGTCTCCAATGAACCTAAACCTAATCTGCATGTCTTTGGAATGTGGGAATAAGCCTGAGTACGTGGAGAAAACACAAGGAGAACATACAAACTCCACACAAAAAGACCCAGGCCCAATCCGCATTCAAACCCTGAACCTTCTTGCAGTGAGAAGACAGTGCACCACTGTGCCGCTATTAAATAAATAAAAGATATGTTAAAATAAAACCTGAACACACAAAATGTTTAAATTAGACATTAGCACCTGTAGGGAGATAATCAGCACCAGCAGCGAACCGCTAATTGTATCTGAAATGCAGTTGTTATGTGTTCTAACAAGGATCATTTACACTAAAGTAAGACTGTGTAACATTTGCTGAACTGTGACCATTGTCAACATGAATGAGAACTCGTGGTGAACTTCAGTTGTCACAAAAACTCAAAAGGTTTTAATTTGTCCAGTTTGGACGACAGTAAAAAACATGACGGCCTCCACAGAGAGGACCCCCCTCCATGTAAATATAAAGTTTTTAGATATAAAGACATTCTCATTCATTCAGATGGATGGATTTGTGAGGGGCATATTATATTATTTCCTCCTTCAAAACTTCTATGGTTTTGCGTAAAAACAGTGTTTAACAGTTGCCGGTTTACATCCAGCAAACACAGAGGAACATTGGCATTCTTTAGAGTGTCACACCGCGTTTATGTTTTCAGGTTTCCAAACTCCTGGGGAAAACATTTGGCTCTTCAGCTGCCAAATCCTCCACTTGTGTGTAGAACAGCTGGATTACAAGCCCAAATCTGCCTTTCTGTTGTGGGCAGGTAGCAAACAGTGGGATTGTGGGAGCGTTTTGCTCACTGCCTGCCGCAGATGGAAATGAGGCTGATGAGAGCAATGAAACCTGAATCCAAACAATAAAGTTGTGGCCTATAAAAACCACAACAATGAGCTAAAAGATGCTAAAAACCCTCCATTGAAACTGAGCAGAACTACAGAGAAGGGTGATGATAATTTAAATCAGTAGAAACTTAATGATAACGAGTAAATTAGAATTAAAGTAGGATTTATTGTGAACATAGAAATAGTCTTTGGCAGAGTGACTCCAGCAGGAAGCAGTCCTATGTTGGGACGTCTCATGAAAGCCGGTTGGACGGTTGAACAGAGATGACCTGGTATCCAGAGTTGAGGTGGTGCAGGGGTGGTGGTGGTGGGTGGCTCAGTAATCACAGTGCAGAACTGACAGCTGAATCACAGGAGAGAGAGATTTTAAACGCTGACAGCTCAGGGGGGATCGGCTCAAGGCGAGCATGTCAGGTTATGATTGGTTGACAAGAGAGAATGGGCAGGGGGGGCCTCGAGAAAGCAGAAAGTGTACGTGGGTAACCCCGCTCAGAAAGGCGATTGACACCTTTCCCATTTTGTTTTCCCTCCTGGTGAAATGATTTCAATGTTACAAATGCACAGACAACTGAGGCACACTCACACCTCACTGTCTTGCCAAATTGGCGCTTTCACCCAGGTGTCATGTTTCTGTCACTGCCGATCGGAGCCAGACAAAAGCCAGATGTTAGTGGCTGTTTTGACCAGTGGAAAAGGGGCTTCAGGAGGAAAGACTAAACCTCATGTTACTTAATTTACACCAAAACTAGCTGGGGTATACACAGTTTTTTTAAACATTGGTAAACCTAAAAAAGCAAAACTCTTTTTCCATTGCCAGTAGAGATGTGATGAACGCACTGAAAACTGAGGAGCTCTCTCACCTCCCTGTTCTTTTTTAAATTATTGATTTGTTTTAAACTCGGGATGGAACTTCATAACAAAGAACTCAACTCTGTTTTTACTATTTGACTCTCACTTACTATACTTTTCATATAGTGAGGACTTAAGGATCGACTGGAGTTTGAGATTTGGGGACCTCACCACAATAATCTCTTCTTGCTCCATCCCCTTGACACCAGTAGTGAAGAATAAGCTGAAGCAGCAGTAGTGCAACAAGCAGCAGCACAATCACCAGAGTACAGTGCAGAATCCTTCAATCATCCCTGAACCCGGAGCAGCAAATGTTTCATCATAAAAGACTCGGATTTGTATTTGAATGAAACACAGAACCTGGAACAAGCTTTTGCTGCACATCCACAAGCGACACACACTTTCCTCTGCATCTCTTTGTGTTTGACCTGTGTGACACAAAATATGAATGTGTTTTTACTATCATCACATTCTCATTTCTTTTTTTTCTCCCTTTCTTCTTTTCATCTGACATGCTTAACCACCTGTGGAGCCCCCGCAGCGCTCCGTAGCTATGTGACAGTAATAACCGTACTCAGCCTGCACTGCACTAGGGCATGGCCTTTTTGTTTGTTCCACAGCAGATTGACACAGCTGTCTCTAGTATTTCACTGTCTGCAATAATGCAGCGTCACAGGGGCCAGATTGTCCCCCCCCTCCTTATCTTCTGGCAGGCGAAAAGGACTGCCACGATGAATCAAGCTTTGAATTCTGTGAATAAATAAATGATCGCTGCTGCCCTGGAGAGCAGCAAGATATGGAATTTTTTTTATGCTAGCAGGTGATGACATATAGATGCCCCGTGCAAGTGCCACAAGAGCTGTACACAGGCTATAGGCTTATTAAAAATAGATGGCATGCATTATGCATCATACCAGTGGCAGCATGTGACAATAAAATATGAGTAAGGAGTCTGTTTGAAATTACTGTCATTCAAACCTGTGCTTGTTTGTTGTCATTTATTACTCCTAAGCTGCAGGAGCTTTAAGAGCCTTGCTAGTGCTGAAGAGGATAAACAGCCTAATATTCATAGCCTTTTGTTCAAAATGAAATAATTTTATGCTTCATTTGCTGCCATTGTTATAAACCCTTGTGATTATTTTTAGCTCCATGCTTAGGCTGTGTTTAAGTAACTGAATATGACACAACTTGGCAACACAGATTTTTAGATCCCTCTTCATTTCTATGCATAACTTTCTTTGTCCTTGTCTACACTGCTACCTTTTGCTTTTTTACAAAATATCTCAGTCCAGACGGGAACACAAAAACAAGCAAGCCAGACCACTAGATGGTAATAAAGTCTACATCAACAATCCATCAAATGATTTCATTTATTCATTAATTCATTGCTTCCTGTGGATGCCATCTCAAGTTGTAACAATTTGGAAAATTTTGACTCTCAACACCATACTGTTTACCCATTACTGACATTTTTGTAATTAATGCAAGTTATTATGCAAATATTGGATGGTATTATTTGAAATGCTTAAAACACAAACACCACACATTTTGTTAACTTGACCTTCCGAGGAGCATGTGAATGCACAGTCATTACAAAAAGCAACAGTCATCATTTCCCAAGTGCTCCATTTTACATTCCAAATAGAAACCAGAAGTTCTTGAAAATCCACACATTCAGAAACGCAGATGAAAAAGCTTGTAGCAAAATATCTGCATTAGTGTGGACAGGGCCTGTGAGTAAAGCCTTTATAATCTCCAAAGTGGAATTACTCCACAGTGTCTCTTAAACTGTAGGTCATTGTTTCCCCTGTCATCATTAGCCATTACCTTCAAAGATGAGAGTTAGATTTTAATTTACCTGTGTCCCAGAGCAACGTCAGGCTGATTTAGTTCTAGACCAAAACATAAAAATAAAAAAACTTCTTGTTACCCAAACTGTCAGCAATACTTCACCTCAGGCTGAGTGGCTGTTTTAACTTTAGATTATAAAACTAATTACATCAAGTCCCTAACCTCTGCAATGACCTTCCTGTCATAGTCAGGAATGACTTTGATTTTTTGATTTATTTTTTGCTTGAGCCCAAAGTGAAGAGTTTCAACTTGTTTGCAATGAAACATGTGCTCATTAAAGAACTATTGATTTTCTATTTTCTGCACGTCCTTACAATCCTATGGATTACCTCTCTCTGGTGGCCTCTCCCTTGTGTGCTTACAAGTCTTCTCTAGAATCCTGTGTCGTTAAAGGTTGCTGCACATTCACCGCTGTGAAATACACCCTGTTTACATTTTTAGGGAAAATGAAGGATTAGAGCAGCCGTCTCAAAAGGCTTTAAATTGTCCTTCTGAGATTAATGAGTATGAGATCATATGCCGTGCTATTGTTGTAGAAAACGGGCATGCAAAATAGTTTAAAATATTAACCAATTACTCATCAATGGCCACTTAGCTTCTCAGATGTCTGCCTGATTTATAATGGGGCTGCGGCAACTTCTCCTATCGTGCAAGGCTGAGAGATCAGACTCTATTCTTCTTCTATCCCTTTTTTGATTAGACACTACAGGAAAATAGGAACGGAAAGCAGCTGCCTTGTAAAAACAAATTGTTGACAGTGCACGTCAGGCGCCGCATAAAGTCATCTATACCCGTCTTGTACTTTTTGTTATTTATAGTTCTGCTGGAGCTGTTTGTCCTTAAGGATATTTCTTTACAATGACCACAACTGTCTGCAAACCAACCAGAATCAGAACTAGAGGTCCAAGGGGCTCCCCTGCTCCTTCCTGCACACTCTTTAGTGCTCTAATTCTATCACTGCTGTGCACATACCCTATCCAATTAGCAGGTGTAATGGGATTGCTGTGCAGGGTCAAGATCTGCACTCGTTCCTCCCATCAGAAGCCCCCATCTGAGCTCTTCCTCAATATGGGCTTCACTGTATTTTTCTCTGTCTGGCTGTATTTCACGCCGTAATGATCCCGCTGCTCATGTCCTCATGACTCAGCAGTACTTTTGGGAAGCTGTGAAAGAAGAAGCTAAGTCATGTCTGTCATCTCATTAAGTTGAGGAGAGACTCAGAATATTTTAATGGTGTCAAGTGGGGAAGCTCCTGTCAGTCAGATGTCTGAATTTCAGGGGCTCAAGTGAAGTTGTGAAGGTTTACATGGTGTCAGAGCATGGATTTTGCAGGGGGCACGGGGGGGGGCCCAATCCCCGGATTAACAGAGAGTTGTCCCCCTTAGCACTTCAAAGATAACTATATAAGTTAAGAATATCTACCCCTGGTGCCTGTGAGATGTGAGTCCACACAAATTAATTGTTTTTGCTTTATTTAAAGATTTTTATAGTCTCTTCATGGCCAACCTAGTTCTCTTTCACACCTACCTTTTTATGTCAGGACCTTTAGACTTTAAACCCAGTTTAGTTCAAACCTAAGTGACAGGTGTGAAAACTGCTTTGGTTCATCCTCTCCTGTGTGACGCTTGCCCGTGCTTCCCCAGACTTCCTGCTTCTGACAACTCATACCCTACCTACAAACACGTAGCTAAACATGGCTACCACCGTCATGCTAGATGACGGCCCTGCTCCTTATGCTAACAGAGGAGGAGCATCCTGTGGGGGAACCTTTCATCTCTTTCAACCCATTAGTATCTGTAGTAATACCATCATGATATCACAGTGTGTCATTCATTTTTCTCCATTCAAAGAGAAGAATTCTAGCCAATCAATGTTAAGTATAGGTAGACGCAGCCTACTTAGGTATGTCATACAAAATTCAAAACTAACTGGAGCAAATTTAAATAAACCTTTCTGGACTTTCAGGTATGAAAACGCCCTTAACCTCTGGAGGACCTACCAACAACCAATAAGTGCTGCCAGCTCTCCCTTTAAATATTTTCTCAGATGTTAATATTACACTGTCACCAATTTAGTCAGCAGCCACACTCAACAGGATATGCTGCCAGTTCCTTCAGCTCATTTTTATTTTTACTCTGGCTCATCTTTATTTTTACTCGGCATGCATGTGTGCCAGGGTTAGATAAGCCTGTGCCAGTTCGTCAATACTTTCTGTGTCCATTTCTCTCATTTTATGACAGAAGTAGGCTGTGAGTACGAGGCTTAAAGCTCCGGGGAGCGTTAATGGAGCATCCTCTCCTCATTAGCCACGGCCCTGCCCAGGATGCTGCCTGGTCCTCATGTCTGCCGTCGGCATCTGTGGGCAGTGCATCGTAACCGGCCGCACATGTTTACACACGTGTGCGCACATGGCAAGACCCCAAGCAGTTGGCTCTACATTAGCCAGCTATGAGTACAGGAAGGAAATCCCAGGCAGAGCAAAAGAGCACCCCTGCCCTATGCATGCCCAGGACTTCTGTTTCCTTCAATTAATCACAGTTGACTTTATCGAATTGTCACTTGAGAACATTGACGACCACTGTGGGTTGCAGCTTTTTAGCCTATTTCTCAGCAGGGCCACACTTTCATGCACATTCTGCTTTGCTGCTTTTGATCTAGGTTAATCTAATTTCCCTGATTTGAGTATTTTATTCAAACTACATTGCATAAGAGAGACTTGGAAAATCTTGGCAGACATCAGTCTCAAGCTTTTTGTTTTCATCCTTTCATGGAACCAATCCTGCACCTTTAAAAAAACACTTCTCCAGGCGACAGCACCATTAAGCTGTTTCTGTGGCTCCCTGTAGGAACATTGATAATCACGACACACTAATTTCTTCTCTCTTTTACTCAATCTCTTCCCCCTCTCTCTGAGTCTCTAATTAATTTCATTTTTTGCAAAAAAGAAATTTCTATTTTCTAAATTACCACTCTGCATGGCTCCGTCATTAGTTGCAGCTGATTTACAAAGAGAATCCCCATAACCAAGTTGTTGACTTTTACTGTATATTTAAATAATGTCCTATAATCCTCAGATTGCTTCATAGCTCAGCCAGCTATTCCCCTATAGCTTCTCTGGGTTTAATAATTGCTGCCAGTGAGCCCAAGTTGATAGAGATATATTTCTACAGCATCTTCCAGACCCTTTTATGGTCCAATTTATTATTCATTCTTAGCTACATGAGGTCATGAGCAGAGCTTATAGTGGTGCGATGCATTTTGTTGGCATAGTTGATGGATTACAGCCTGTGTCTTCCACTGGCACCTGTGCTTTTTGAGGATCAGTTGCAGTGTCGAGGCTCTGAATCCAGATTTAATTGGAACTGTGGACCAGGATCACTGAAAATATCATTTCAATTTGGCTCAGGGTTAGGGATGTATTCTGCTGCTGGATTAAAAATTCCTTGCATTATCATTTCATTGGAGTATAACGTCTCGACTAAACTCAGTTGGCTCACAGGTTTATGCACTAATTAAATTACTGGTGTAGAGATCGATGGCTCTGCGTAAAAGCTTCTCTCTCAAAATGAGTGGGGCCTTGTTTTGAGGAATATCATCCTTTTCTTTTCATACATTTTTAATAAGAAAACCTGCAGATACAATTATATTTTTGACATGATGTATACCAACTAAGTGTTGATTGGTTTACTTGACACAATCAGAGCTGTATTAGTACAGAGGCAGGATGCTTTTTCTTTTAAAGGCTTGCTGCCTGAAAAACAAGAATTTTTTCAACATGAAATACACAACGTGTTTGGCGTTCAACCCTGTTTTGTAGTAGCAACAGACAGAGCTGCTGTCAGAGGTAATCTTGCATCCTGTGCGAATTAATTTTGACAGGATTCACTTATACATGGGTCGAGCATAAAGCAGGTGGCTGTGGGCTGAGACAATTGAGAATCCACAAGACCTCCGATATTTCCTTCGAAATCGAATATTCCCTTTGAGGACAGCTAACAGCTGGGCTCTCAGACTGTCTCCGGTCATGATCGAAGCTCTTTGCTGCAGGTTGAGGTCCTGCTCCCAATTCACATTAGACAACTCACTTGCTTTCTCAGGGCGAATATCTATTTTTGCATATTTCTATAAATCCATAATATAAATACCTGGGAGGCGTGTGAAGGCTGGAGACCCAATCAAACGTGACATTGCAGGCAAGCACTGGAGCAAACTGTCACTTACATGATGAGGTGTCTTGTCAAGTGTTTCCTTGTCCTCTTCTTGTCTTTTCTCTCCCTCTCTTTTATTCTCTCTATCTCTCTGAAGTACTGTATGTACATTGGCAGTCTATTTGAGCTGGTAACAATTGTCTTTGTGCTTAACTCTTGTACAAAGAGGATGTACAAAGTCTTTAAACATGAGTGCGCCTTTAAAACAACAATCAATCTTTTCAACACTTTAGTTATTGGGAACATTAAACACAGACTATTAACCACAGACTATATATAAAGATGGAAAACAGGACAGCTCCCCAAAAATGAAGCCAAAGCATCTTGATGGCCACCTGGTGACTGGCTGCGGCATAAGTTAAAGTTAAATAAACAGCCTATTATTAACTAAGGTTTTGTTATTTTAGTTTCACACTGATGTTTGCTCAAGTGTTCATGTTGTAATTTGATTTTTGATGCTGTAAAAACAAGATAAAGCAGGATTGGCTGATCAGGATATCGGCAGGACCTCACTACCGTTCCATCCCCCGATCACTACTGCACAGACTCCAGATGTGCAGCTGGCGCCATTGATATCTGGGATATTTTGGCTTTATTGCTGGATAATGGAAGGAAGTGGAGACATGCTCATCTTTATAAACAGTCTGGAATTACTGTAAGATTTGGAGATGCTAGTGGCAGGATTTTGTTTTGTTCAGACAGAGAAGGTTTAACACCCAGCTGTAAAAGACAGAAGGTCGAGCACTTCTGGAGTGGTGTCATTTTACAGACGCACTTGGAGACTAAGCATGTTTATTGCTGTGTCTTCTCCACGTGTGTCTATTATCTCTGGAATTATCTGTCATGGTTTTTATCATCCTGAAGTGTGTGGATCTAAATCTTTTTATTTCTCGCTCTCCTGTTGTTCATCGTGTGGTTATTGTGTGGTTGATGCTGCTGCTTTTTCCTGATGTGAAACTCCACGAACAAAACCCGATATTCAATTCCCTCAGTTCTCCACTCCGCTTCTCCCCCCTCACTCATCCTGATGAATTATGCACAGCATTTCACTTTGATGGGGGGGACTAATTGCTCCACTTCTGTGTGTGGCTCTAAAACGAAGAACTTGACACAGGACAATAAATGAAATTATCAGATGAGCGTTAGCAATGTAATGTTTGGTGGTAAACTTTGCTTCCTTAAGTGAGGGATTAAGGGACCAAAAACGCAACGATAAGTACAAGCTATAGCTGCAGGACAGCTCGAAACACAAATCACCATCCGTGGATCTCTGCATTAAATCTTCTCTGCTGTATATCTGAGGCACAGGGAGCTGCTCTGCCCTCGAGGCTTTGTGTCAGTCGATTATGCTTAGACTTGTCAGTGGCGTGAATTAGGAAATACAGTAATGTTTGCTAATATTGTATGACTGGAGCTTTTGCACTCGTGAAGGGTTTTCTGTTGTCGGGATAGCCGCTAATGATGCTGTTATCTGGGGCTCGAAGGCTGATTAGCTTGACGGATGGAGCAGACATTGGCAGCCTGATCTCCTCTCCCCCTGTGCTTGCATGTGGACTTGCGTGTGTGTCTGTGTGTGTATGTGTGAGAGACTTGATGCAACCACAGTCTCTCGTACACAGACTCTGATAAGACAAAATAGGGCCCCTCCTCCTCTTCCTCCTCCGACATCAGCCGAGCTTACACACCAACGCAGACTGAACCCCTGCAAACGAGCCACGGAGCAAAAAAAGTGAGCAGCTGCCTGCCAGCCTGACTGTCAGAGCCCACCACTGTGTAGGAGGGGCACATGCCTAATCTTCTTATCATCTCATCCAAATGTGTCGTTACAACACCCGGCTATATTTCTACTGGGTAGTGAGAAGGACGCTTACAGAATTAAGAATAAAAAAATTCTGAATGGAAGTGTGTGTTTTTGTGCATGTGTGTGTGAGAGAGAGTGTGTGTGTGTGTGTTACTGTGGCTCAGCAAGTATTTGGCAGCCAACAAATGCAGATGGTGTTGTTTTCTGTGTTTGCCTTTTCTTGGAGACGATGTTCTTGCACCTTTGAGACTGTCCTCTTCGTAACACTGAAGCCATCGGTCAGTAGCCCAGCCACTGAACACAAGCTTTGCTGAGTGGCTGAAGCTTGTCGTCTGCTTGAAGCAGAGGTGGATGAAGCATGAGGTAATGACAGTGCTGTGAAACCTCACTGGGAGGAAAATGGAAATAATAAGTTGGACTCAGGAGAGTGATGTCAGTGTTGGTTTTGTAACCTTCACATTACCCATTATCTCTCCTTTGACCTTAAAGATGCCATGTAAAGTTTACCTGCAAACAAAATGGTGATTTACTGTTTCTCAACAAATATATCATGCATTTCCTTTATGCTGAAACAAAAGTAGTTTAAGTTGCATAAACCTAAACAGACCTCAGCCTTGTGTCAATCGCTCAGTCGATCGCTCAGTCTGCCTTAGTATCTCAACAACCATGAGATTGGATGAAGATTACATTTTGGATTTCATTTCCATGATGAATATGACGATGAATTATGAATTCATGATACATTTTGATACAACTTATTGGCACCTTCACTGCAAATTATTGTTTGCATACAGACATAAGCACAAGATTGAAATCTGTGTGCACACTGTGTGTATGTTTCTGTGAGATTCATGCTAAACCCTCTGGTTAGAGAGATATCTCTTTGGTCCTCTTTCAGCCCTTCATCCCTCTCTTTTTTCATTTTCCTTGCTTTTGTGAACTCATTTTCTGGCCTTCACTCGATTGTTTCTCTTGTGGTCTGTTGTCCTCTCCCCTTACTTGTCATGTTATAATCTCGATTGCGTTTCGCCCTCTCACTTGCTACTTTTTGATTCTTATAATGCGGACTGTCTTGATCTTTCTACCGGCCTCACTGCTGCTTTCTCCTCGTATTGGATTTGTTCAGCTTGGTCTTGTTTTCCCATCTATTTCTTACCCACAACCAATGATTCTCACAGTTTCTGTTGATTATTGCGTTTTTTAATTCTCTCTCTCTCTCTCCCTCTCTGTCTCTGTCAGCCTCTTGGTCTCTCTGGCTCTCGCTGCCTGCGAGCCTTTGCTTCTTTGTCTCCTGGCAGCAGATTGCAGGCTGGACAGGAGACGTGGGTGTTTGACATTACGCACAGAACTGAGGGCCATGAACAATGTCAGCATGCATAAACATAATTGGATATATTATTTGGACACACGTGCATGTAGACGCAAACACACAATTGCACATGCGCACACACACTTGCCTCCCTTTCCAGCATACCACATCAACGTGCATGCGCTTAATTGAGAAGACACGCATTGAATTATGCAAACAAACACATTTTTCGATACGTGGCATACGACAGGCCTAACAGAGATATGGACGTGCAGATAGAGAGCATACAGAAGGTCTAATACATTTACGCTATAATCCTATGCAGCACAAGAGCAGATTACTTAAATGGTGGAACAAAGGGTTGTTTTTCATCCAGCTTACGTAACTGACTCCTATTAGCCATCTCGATGAAGACCACAACACGATCCCCCTCTTTCTCGCCCTCTCACTCTTGTTAGATGGTGGTTTGTGCTCGTTGTGTAGCTTTTTTAAATTTGCTCGTTGGGACCAGAGTCAGCCCTAATCAGTGGTGAATGGGTGCTTGTTTGTTTACCTGCAGCTGTGATTACAGCACTTCAAAACAACAGCTGAACAGTTCAGATTATCAAGAAATGGAAGAGAAAAATACAGAACTCAAGCTTGGATTCTGCCAACATGTTTCCACCCTCTGTCACAAACAAATTATTTTATGCAAAGCCAGAAATGTAAAGTGGGCGGTCACTGTGGAAATGGTCCCAGTCGGCATCTAACTCTGCAGCAATATTGCTTCAATTTTAGCTGCAGCTCCTAGGGGTGGCAGAAATGTCAGTCCTCCTTTTCTTGTATATTAGTACAGGAGCACTGAGTGACAAGAGAAAATCCTCTTTAAGTATGCAATATAAGCTAATTTACTTTCATTCCCATTTCCTGCAACTTAAAAAAACTATTTAGATTTTATTACTGAAAAAAACCCTAAAATAAATAAAATCATATATATGGAGTAAGAGGTAGTAACAGCACTGTGTTGCCTCTGTAAAATATTAATGACTCTATAAAATTCGAGGTTTCATCATTCATTACCTCTCATTATCATATTAACAGAATAATCTTCTCTGTGACAATGAGCTATTGTGCACAGATTGACAGATATATGCAAATTCTCAAATTAAATGTGACATGAAAACCAACATAATGAATATGCTTTTGACCTCAAAAAGAAAACATGAATTTTAAATCACACTACAAAAGCATCCATCCTTGAATGTCTGGAACAGAGCTTATTATTCATGCCACTGACAAATTTGTGTGCATTGGGATTTTGTGTGTTGCCTGTTGTTGACTATTTCTTTTAAAAGTTTGAGAAGCATCAGGGCCCATATGTAATACTTTGAGGTGCAGGGGATTATTGGTGTATTTTATTCAAGACTGCCAGTGCAGACAGACGGTTATAACAGTTCAGAGCATCCTCCCATGTTGTATGGCTTTTATGTAATTGACAGAAACACGTGTACTAGCTAAAATGCCATTTTATAGATGGTAGATTACGTAAGATGAGAACGCATTGCAATCGGTGAGAATATCAAGACCAATAAAAATAATAACATTCAATATGGTGCACGATGTGTCATTCTTTTTCTTACTTTTCTGTTTTTCCCCTTTGTCAAAACAGCTTTGATTCCTAAAAGGCATTGATGATGTGTTACCCCCGCAGGAAAAGTTTCTTTTCATTCCTTGTACAGGGAGCAGGAATAGAACAGGACACATGGAGCTTGTATGGATTTAATGCATTGCTTATGTAACATGGCCCTCCCACTAACACTCACTATACAATCCTGATGAAAGTGAGGCTGGAATGTAGGTTTGCTGGCATTATGAATCCTGTCCATTACACAGAACAGATTAAATAAGAAACCTTTATTCTCAGTCATTAAATTTCGCCTTTATGAAATCTGCAGGGTTTCTGCAGGCATTCATGACTTAAACAAATCGGAGTCATATTTCTGTGGTAAAGGGTTCAAGAAGATAATATGATGTGTGGTTGGGTCCTCGCACCTTTGATGAATCTGAACTGAAACTAGAATAGCACCCACTGGAGTGCATTCCTCTCCATCCCCATTATGAAATCACATTTAAATGCACTTGAACTGCCTGGTTTTTCATCAGAAATCCAACAATAATTATTTGAGAAATCAACTAAATGTATTGGCTTCTTCTCTGACACGTACCACATCCTTCAAAACGTTTCATGGAAATCTTTCCAGGGTTTTTTACATCATCCAGCTAACAAACAAACAAACAAAGACAAAAAAGTTACCTCAAATAAATTATTTGATTGCATTACACACAAAAATAAGTGAGCTGTACAGGTGCTGGGTTTACGTAAAATTCAAACATCAAAAGAGAGCAATAAGTGTTCAACACAGATCACTAGCTTGCATAGAGACTTCAGCACATACAATCCAGTATGTACCCTTAAAATGTTTGTCCAAGCAAAGTCAAATGTGATCTAACAAAGCTGTGATCATCATGCGTCTGTATTTCCTTATGGTCCAAGATGTCACTGTGCACTGCTGTTGTGAATTTATCCACACATGGCATGAAACGTGACCTGCAGTCAGACATGTCACAGCAACAACTTGGCTGACGTATGACCAACTGTGTCCGTCTGTGTGCTTGACTGAATATCTGGGTTAACTGGCTTTCCTGCAGAAGGATTCTCGCTGGATAATTAATTGACCGACTGGGAATTCAAACCAGTGTGCTGAACTAGCGTATATCTCTGGTTGACTGTGTGGCCTTTTTAATGGACGATAATCACCTAATTGGTGGACTTGTTTGTTTCCCTGCAGACGTCCAGACTTGTTTGCTGGTTGACGGCCTTGTTAGCTGACATGTGACCTGTTTCAGTCAAAAATACAGAGACTCGTCTTTCTTTCTTTCTCGCCTTTCTGTGTTATTCTCTTGCCGTCTTTCACACACGCAGACATTGCTTTCTTGGTCATGCCCTCTTGCATTTCTCCTCAGCTCTTCCTCTCCACTCATTTTTTTTTTCTCTTCACTCCATCACCCCACATCTTCCAGCCTCTAATGGCTTCACCAAAGATGAGATCTCTCTCTCTCTTTCTCAGCCTCTCTCAGGGTCACCCAGTTTGCCTGAGGTTTAATGCTGCACTGCGCCCATTCAAAACACCCACTGTCTCTTAATAGCACAAAATACACACTGGATGTATACTGTACTGTTTCAAAGGAGTCAGATGGGCCTCTTGAACTGATATATGTACTGCTATTCAGGCCAAATACACACAGATGGACACAGCATCTATAAAGCATGTGCACTGCGCGTGAAGGAAATATTGATGTGGCACTTTTTTTATGGCGGCAATATGGCTTTACATAATGTTTAGTGATAAACATGATGAGTGTGTGAAGTTGTCACCCCCCCCTCTCACACACACACACAGGATTTTACGGGGGGAGGCTGAGGTTTTGACAGTACCTCTTAACTGTGCTGTGTAGCTGACTCTGTTTGTGTTGTCCGTCCTTCACAGGGGAAGACGTACGTGTTTGACCAAGTGTTCCCCACCAACACCTCCCAGGAACAGGTCTACAACACCTGTGCCAAGCAGATAGTCAGAGGTGAGTCACGGTACACAGCTGGTTTCACTTGAGCGAGAACGTTCACCATATCGGCACATCAGTATCTCCTTGTAAATGAGGAGAAAATCCATTTTCCTGACGTGATGTAGCCGCACGACCTGCAGTTATTAGCATGAAATAGATGCATGCTTGTATCACAGCATGGCAAGCGGACGGGACGGGCGAATGCAGAAGGCTGGAAAGATCAAACGAAACCTATACCCCGGAGAGAGTCACATCCTCTTTCCTCCCCCACCTCCCTCTATCAGTATCTCTCTTCATGTGGGCCCCTTCCACCTTTCTCCCCAATGTTAGGGTTACATTATTCTACCAACTTCAAAGAGACTCCATTGGACTAGTTTATGAAAAAGAGATTGATTTTGGTGGGCACATTTAGATTACTATGATGGCAAAAAAGAAAATCAATGTGGTGCAGGGAAGGACAATAAAAATCATGGTTAGGGATTCGACAAAAGGAAAGAACAAGATTTGAAGTGAGATCTGAAATTTGTCTGTAAAGGGCAATCGAGTTGAAACGCCACGCCAGCGAGATGAATCCATGTTTTTGTTTACTCACCTTTTTGTCTTGTCGGCTGTCTATTTCTCCCTTTTTCACTGTCACTCTCTTTGCCCTTTTCCCTGTCTTTCTCTCACACTCATGGCTGTGTTTCCCTTTGTGGTGGTCTCTGCTGTCTAACCACATCATCTCCCGCTGCCTTTATTTCCATTCAGAGACATACGCTCTTTATTCACTACTCTCTTATGTGTCGTGCTCAGTTTCGGTCTCACTAGGACCAGCGTGGCGGCAGAGGAAGACATGTTGCAGAGCTGGGAGTGTAAAAGCAACGCCAGGGGTGAGGGAGAAGGGGAGAGGAGAGCGAGGGGAAGGGGGCTACATGGTCTCACCTGAAAGCTTTTGTGATTAGTGTGTGGTTAGCTGACCTGCAGCTGCCGGGTCCTTTCAGGATGATATGTTTTTCTTTATCCATGTTTGACTTTTGCCACTTTTGGTTTTATTAGACTGTGGCATTAATATGACATTCAGCAGGGTGCTGCTTTATAACCTCTGCTGGGGAGGCCCAGTTGTTTCACTTCATGGCAGAGGAACGGAGGGAATCATATATTTATGCTTGGTTTGATCCTTCACTCAGTGTCGCCTGGTGACTTTTAACGCTGCAGGTAGGTGTTGTTTATTGTGTGCAGCCACAGAGGTCGTTTGGCTTCTAACTAAGCTTAAATACCATGTGCTGCTCGCTTCACACCGTCTCTATGAAGCAGTTTGATCTGTCCTTGGAGCAAAGGTCAAAGATATTTGTCTTTGTCTGGGAACATGTCCGCCACCCTGTTAGAGATGAAATGGTGTGAAAACCTAGTTTCATGATTACAGTGACCAAAATGATCACGGTCATCAGTATTATCAGTGTAATGTTCAAACTATACTTGATACACAAGTTGAGGTAATTGTGTCAAGTTTTATATTTAAATTAGATATTTATTATCCACAACAATAAATATTTCATTCTTAACATTGAAGAATGAAAACTTTTGCTTTAATTATTAAAATACTTTAAGTGAAAACAAACAACTATTATGGACAGAGTAATGGTATGTGCATGTAAGAACAATACAGCCAGATGTAAACTAATCTGATGACAGGTGACATATAAAATAACACAAAACAAAGGTTACGTTAATGTCGACGTCAAATGTCTGTGAGTTGGGACAAAATATCAGCTATTTTTGACAGTGGATGTTGTTACTATACCAACCAGATCACTGTAATTAAAGAAAAGAATGGTAGAATCAAGCCTCAGGAATTCTTCCACAGTACACTGTGAGACCGATTTCCTCTCTACCTGCAATTCTGTCAGATTTTCTTTTTATATTCACATAGTGTCCTTTTTTATCTGACAGGCCTTTTTTCTTCCTCCTTATTTCAGATGTCCTGGGCGGATACAATGGGACCATCTTTGCCTATGGGCAGACATCCTCGGGAAAGACGCACACGATGGAGGTGCAGTATCTCTTAAGTAACTCAAAAGGCAGACCTATCACTGTGCCATATGCCACATGCATATTAACACACACATTCTTTTTCTTCATTTTAAATACCATACACCCCACTCTGCTCTCCCTGATATCTCTCTCCATCACTGTCATCGCTCCGTATCTCACTTCCCCAGTTCTTCTGTGGGAACTAACCTCCTTTACAACTCTCTCTGGGAAACCTCCCAGTTCCTTTTCAAGTCAAAAGCTCTCCTGTCTTTTACCGTAATCTTCCCTTAATTCATCCCAGGGTCTGTATTTATCCCACTCTGCTCACATGTTCTTATCTCATTTTTGTCTCTTTGCAGGGAAACCTTCATAATCCCCAGGGAATGGGAATCATTCCCCGGATCGCTGAGGACATTTTTGAACATATATTTGCTATGGATGAGAACCTTGAATTCCATATAAAGGTTTGTGGGAATTTCAATCTGCTCTGTGTGCTCATGTGTGCATCTATGCTGCTGTCACACGCACAGGGACGTTCAGTTCCATACGGTGATACGTTCAGTGGGGATTTGGCTGGAACCTCTGATGTAATCCTCACATGTATTGCTGAGTGGAGCATCAATAAATCATGATATATAAACCACGATAATCCTGCAATATTTGGGGTTCTTTTTGTCCCTTTTACACTAGAGGTTTATAATAGAAGATAACACTTATTCTCCTCATCTATCTGTATCAGCTTCTCTTTCTGTCTCCTACTTTTATTCCAAAAATAAGCTGCCTCATGATTTGTTTTTTCTTTCACGCTGCAGGTATCCTACTTTGAGATCTACTTGGATAAAATCCGGGACCTGCTGGATGGTGTGTCTATGCACTGAGAAACTGTGCTGCAACATGCAACATAATTCATACTGTACACATGCAGCTCTCTTGCAGCACATAGTCATACATCTAAATGCACAGGGATAAACTGTATAAACATTCATCAAGGTGTAATATCCACAAAATCCTTTTTTACACCACCCGAGAGGAAGATTGCAAAGATAACTCATGGCTGAAAGTGCTTAAATCATATCTGCATATTTTTAATATAAAACCATCTGCATTTTATGAGACTAAGCTAGAATTTTACATTTAAAATAAAACTGTAACATTATCTATCATAAAGTTATAGTTCAGTAACAAACTAAAATACTTATTATTAATAGATTCCTCCTCACTTCTAAAACAACAACATACATCCTTGGTTGTAATGTCAATGGTGGTAAGTGATAATAAACAGCGTAATAGGTCAAGAAGTTTTCATTGACGAGGTTAAATTGAAAAAGTGAACAACCGGGGTAATTTCCTTTATACCTTTACTTATCTGCTTCAAACAATAAAGCCGTGCAACATAACAGCTCTGTCATGTCACTGGATATAACCAGTTCACAATGATGGAGAGGCCTGGAGGGAGAACTGTAGGCAGCATCCCTGTGATTACATCTTTAATGGAAGCAGGGACAGTGGTGAAAGCCCACATCTGTATGCAGAGGAGGGCTCAGCGGCTGAGGAACATTTAAGCCATGTACAAGAAACACAGAGTCTGCAACAAGCGAGATGAATCGATGGCGCTCAGAGAAGACCCTGTGGAGGTATTTGCAAAGAGAAAAAATGATGGGATGGTGCTAAAACACGCAAACACCGACACGCAACTGCGCACAGGGTCTCATAGGAAAAAACAGTACCACACACAGGAGGAATTTAATTACAGTCGACAAGATAGGACTCGGAAATGTGAAATGACTAATGCTGGTCTTTTGGCCAATAAGGGGCTTTGCCAAAAAAATAGTTTTTTGTTCGTTGACATAAGTAGAGGCATATGCTCAACCTCTGTGACTTTGGTAAAACTAGTTCAGCTCCATTAAAACATTCAGAGCTAGAGACTCTATATTTTCACACCACATTAGACACATCTGAGTCATCACGAATACACAGGGAACAGTCAGGTCTGATTACACTTATTGTAACACACACACACACACACACCCACAATGCTCTGGGTAAAACAGTGACCTTTCTTCTTGTTTTCTCTCACAACGCAGTGACAAAAACCAACCTTTCAGTGCACGAGGACAAATACAGAGTTCCTTATGTGAAGGTGAGTCATGTAACGCTCGTACACATATGATGTAAATGTTGTTTGTGTCATGGGCGTATGTTGAATTTACTTAGTCACGTTCATTTCATTATTACGCAGGACTCACATGAATGCGCTGAAGGCTTCTCATGCGTTGCAGTTGCGTCGCATTACTTGTGCAGCTGAAGTTGAGAGCTCATGTGACAACAGAGGCATCAGCCAAACAAATGTTGTTTAAACAAACACTGAAGCGCTAGCCAATCAAATCACGTTAATGCAAAAGAGGCAACTGGGGAGCCTAATCTGGACTCGGAGTTTATCTCCCGTGTGCTTCCCTTTAGCATTGCATTGAAAGCTAGCACGGCACGTTAGCATGGAAGCCGTTCATGTTGTGAGTTCCGAGTATGAGACTGTGATGACGATCGCACTGTTGGCCAGGTATTGGGCATGCCCACGCCACCACCAGACTTTACTTGATTTAGTGCAACGACTAAAGAGAAGGAAACAGGAAACCTAACTACAAATTTGAAACTATTATAATTAATACATTATATCTTGTTTATTTAATCTATACGAAAACGTGCAAAAACAACACTGCCATTTCAGAGGAGAGCTTTTCTTAGCCTACTTGTCTCTATCTGCTCTCTATCTATTTGTTTGTGTATGTACTGTATGTGCAGATGCTTTCATTTCGTTTTACTGCACAAATGAATGTGTGCGTGTGTGTTCTTTCACTAAGGGCTGCACCGAGCGCTTTGTCACCAGTCCTGAGGAAGTGATGGATGTGATAGATGAAGGAAAGGCCAGCCGTCACGTCGCTGTCACCAGTGAGTCACTCGGCTGATCTTCCTGATGTTCAGACATTTCACATCAGACTTAATTTTAGTTCAAGGCAAAACAAAACATATTAAGGTGAAGAATTCATGATGAGGTGCAACGTGAAAGTCTTAACAAGTGTCTATGATGAAAAGAAATCAATTGAATGACATTTTAGATAAGGAGTCTGAATTGAAGTCTCTCCTCTACTCTCCTCTCTATTTGTTCTTAAGACATGAATGAGCACAGTTCCCGCAGCCATAGCATCTTCCTGATAAACATCAAACAGGAAAACGTGGAGACGGAGCAGAAGCTGAGTGGGAAGCTGTACCTGGTTGACCTGGCCGGTAGTGAGAAGGTAGGATCTGTGTGGATTTCTCTACTTATGTTGAAGATAGGACGTTGCAACGCTATTCACCTGAAATATTCACCACCAGCATGATTTTGTAGTAAAGGCACGAGACGTCCTTCCACAGAAATGGTGTTTTAAGAAGCAGACAATGTAAAAGTGCAGAATTTAACCCTACAATGCATCTCATGGCCCTTTTTTAATTTCATAGACATGGAAAATTAATTGTGAGGGCTTGTCTTGGCTTACTCTATCGCTGATGCAATATCAGGGTCAGTGTTTGCTCACTTTGTGGAATCTATTTTAGTTCCTCTCATCGAGTGTCATTTCCTGTGAACACTTAACAGTTGCAACGTTTCTTTAGTTCAGATAAGGTTTAAAGGAGGTTTCAGAGACAGAGGTCGCACTGAGGGGAGAAGCCTCAGACAGCTAATGGCTCGCCTGTTTCAAGGCCTTTCAGGTGAAATCTGAGTCAGCCCGCCTCTCCACCCCTACCTATAAAGCACTTTGTATCTAAGACACAGGTTGTATCTGGAGAGCAGACAGGAAACACGCTGGAGACATGGCTGTGCATGGGCTTTGGCTCCTGCTGTTAATGATATTGAAATATAGAATGCAGCACATGCTTTAGAAGTAGTAGATGGTAACATCATCTGGATAGATGCTGACGGCTGCGGTTCGTAGCAAAAAAAGTGCAGATGCTGCATCTGTAAGTCATTTTGGTCAACCCCATGGGGGGTGAAGGAGGAAATGCTCTGCTCCAGAAACTTCTCAGACTTTGATACAAAATATTATGACTGAACAGGAAGCGGGTGCATGGATCCACAAAAATGCTTTGATAAGACGACTTGCTCTCTTCCATAATTAAGCTCCTCATTATCTCGCTGTAAATAATTACATCCCATGACGATTTCCCATTAAAGTTAAATATCAAGCAGGAACAATGTCACAAATCTGTTTGTTACAATTTTATAATACAATACAACACAGAAGTTTCCAAAGTTTCTTGCAAGTTTCCCTAAAAAGAGCAATGGGGATTACAGGGAAAATAGAGACAGTAAATAAAATCCTTCAATATTGAATCGTATGTCTGTTATTATTTGTGTGTAAACAAACCTTTTGCATGTGGACTGACCTGCTGTGCGCTGATACAAAGGTTAAGCTGGCAAATAATTGGATTTGATTTATTGTGTGTTTACCAACAGAACACTCTCAGCATTCTCCCTATAATTAGAACCAAATTACATTGTCATTTCCAGGGACCTTCCTTTGAATTTACTGAAAACAAATCAGTTCACTTCTAGGACAAAAATTATAAGACATTACAGGACCTGTCAAATAAAGCATTATAGGAAAACAAACACAGGTTTAGTGCTGATATTTTAATGATGGCATGTACTTTACAACCTAATTCCTTTTATATATGTATGTGCATGTGTGTGTGTGTATCTGTGTCAGGTCAGTAAAACAGGGGCAGAGGGAGCGGTGCTGGATGAGGCCAAGAACATCAACAAGTCTCTGTCAGCCCTGGGGAACGTCATCTCCGCCTTGGCCGAGGGAACGGTACGATGGATTCTTCATCTTCAGTCAGCGAACTACGTGCCCTACAGCTTTTCCCTCTCATCAGTTTGTTTTTAATAGATACTTTATGCTTGCTTTCAAAACAATGCGCTTTTTTCTACTGATTTTTTTAGTACCTAATGATACTAACAAAAAAATCACAGAGCAAGAGTCAGCTCACTGTCTCTGGAATCATGTCCATAACAATAAACCTAACCCATACTTTATAGGAGACATATGATGCTTATTCAGTTTTTCTTTCCTCTAGTGTTTTATAGATTTTTCTGTGTATATAACAGTTCTGCAGTTATAAAGCCTGCAGTCTGCAGAAAAGGCCGCTCCTCTCCCTGCTCGTGGAGCTGCTGAAATGCAGTCTCAGTAGTCTGGCCCATACTCACAGGATTCTATAATGATGCCACATGCCATCACAATGCTCCACATTTGCATAATGCACGACTCACGGCTAGTCTGACACGCCCCTTAACACAGCCAGGTAAAACGAGAACGGATGCCAACAATTCCTACTCTCACTGAAAGCTGTTGACCAATCACAATGAACTGGGGTCTTATAGAGACAGGAGCTAAAACCAAGTGTATTGGAGGGATTGGCATAAAGAGTGGAAACAGGATGAATGAGCTTCCCCTGTCCAAAGATAACAAAGTCTTTTGTCACAGAACCCAATCAGAGGTTTTATCAAGTCCACTCGTATTGACTTGTGGCTTGTCTTGTAATTGTGTTTGATGAATGCTGCAGCAACACATGAGCTAATTTTCTGTCCCCTCATCCAGATTGCCCAATGCTGCCAACGCTTGTAGCTCATCTCCAAATTTCTCCAATCTTAAACAGCCAGTTCCCCCACTCAACCCATTCCAGTCCTTCCAAGCTCCATCATCGTGATTAAAACACTCACCGTCTATTATCACATAACTCTGGAGGCTGAAGGAAGTCTGAGAAAACTTAATGAAAAGGCTCACATACTGGTAATGCCTCACAAATCCTCCATAGATCTACTGCTTGTTATTCTCTATCCATTCAGCAAGGACACGCTCTTTTTGAAGGCACTTTAAAGGTTAAAAAGGTAATTCTGTGAACGATGCAGCAGATGGAGAGAAGCCTTTGTTCTCTGCTGATGCTCACAACACAGCTTTTATAACAAACAGTCTTTTTTAAATGCATTTTTTTAACCATCTTTCCTCTTTGCTTTCTTTATCTCTCTGAAGAAATCCCACGTGCCGTACCGTGACAGCAAAATGACTCGCATCCTGCAGGACTCGCTGGGCGGAAACTGTCGCACCACCATGTTCATCTGTTGCTCTCCCTCCAGCTACAACGATGCAGAGACCAAATCCACCTTGATGTTTGGCCAACGGTAATATGCTTCCATGCTAAGTAGCCATGGGTTGCCGCACAGTGCAGCACAACACACACATACAAGTCTCACAGCTGCAGCTGTTACCATGTTTTTCTGCTGGAATGAGCTCAACTCTGATATGCTCGTCACATATTACTGCCTCCAACTGTTAGGATTCAGGTTTTCAGCTGAACTCTGTGCATGAAGCAGGAAGCGGGGCGAGGCAGATTTTCAATAATGAACTGGCAGGCAGGTAGTCAGGCTGGAGGTCCAGAAGTGATGCGAGTATCTTTGAGTTCAAACTGAGACGTGCAGGCAGGGATCCAAACAGAGAGCAGGACATGGTGAGGCAGGCAGGCGGAACATGGTGAATGTCACTGAGGTGAATAGGATGCAAACAAAAACAGGTATTAGCACACGAGGCAGGCATGAAGCAGTCGTTGGGAATACAGGGGGAAAGAAACACAAGGAAAACTGTTGAGGTGTGGTGATATACTGGATCCAAACTACAGATGTTGGACTGGCAGGTTGAGCAACACAGAAAATCTCAAACGGGCAAGGTTAATAGGCAAACTGCAGAACTCAGGTAGAAGAAAAGTCAAACTTACCGAAAATTAGCATGACCAGGAAACACTGGGGGAACAAGGCAGGAACAAGATAAGGATCAAGATGAGGACTGAACAGAACCAAGCCAAAAAGAACAGATGAAGTTACATTGAGAGTCTTAAGGTTGGGATGATTGGGCAGATGTGAAACACACCAGGGCCCTGCAGACAATCACAAAAGACAAAGACGTAATGAAGTCATGATGTCAGATGTTTCCAAACACAGCCACATAGTTAATAAAAAGTCCTGCAAGAGCAGATCCTATAAAAAAGAGGGCAGCAGCAGCAGCCCTACCCAGCCTTGATGCTTGGCTCACACACGTGTCGCGTTAATGCTTGGAAGTAGACGTGCACAATGCTCAGGGCCACGGGAATCGTCACAATGACAACATTACGCAACATCAGCAGCTGTCATGCCAATGTGCCATGCTATCAATGAACACATTACTAAACAGAATTAAATGGGAAATAAAATCCACAACCACAGGTTCACCCGCTGCCTCTGCCTCTTTCACATTAACGTGATTTGATTGGCTAGTGTGAATGCTTGAGTGTTTGTCTAAACACAATTTGTTTGGCTGTTGATTCTATTACCGTTTTAAAAGTTGAACCCTGTTACACGACATGACAAACAGAACATCAGTAAATGAGCAGCCTTTGGTTTGTAGATTTACGTAACGCCAACTTTGCTTTGACAAACCCCATACGACTGGGTCTACATTGCAGTTTGATTCCTGATCATGCTGTGAGTCCTTAAAGAGCTCCTTTCTGATGAGCTGCACCTACAGAAGCAGAGCATTTGGTTTACTTGCCAGCTTCCCACTCCTCTTGCTCGCTGTCAACTCAGAGAAAGTCACAGATGGAAAGATCTTCCCCCTACCAATGAATTCCTTGAATAGAGACTGACATGATAGTGTTGGCTGAAATAAATAATGTATGAGCGAGCAAAGGGAGTGACAGAATCCACAGCAGATATTTGAATTTTACCGAACAGAAAATTTGGTCTCTTATCTCCCTCCGTCAGCCGCAGCATCTGCTGAAGCCACGGCTAATCTCTTTGTTTTTTTTAAATCAACATGACGTCAATAGCTCTGATATGATAATAAACACTTTACTCAGATAGTTCAGTGCTATCAACAAATCAAGTGGCTATAATGTGACAGTAAAAAGTCTTCAAATATAGAGCTTTGAGGGGACTATGAACCTTTTTAAAGGAGGTTACTCACATGTATAGGCTTCATTGAATAGTTTCAGTCAGTGTAAGTGACAGATAATCTACGGTTTGGTTCAGGATGTGATTTATTTTTGTCACTTGATGTTTGATTTCACTATCTGTAAACTCTGATGTGATGGAAGAACTTTAGATGAGGCTGCTTGTTGCACTGATGTCAAAAAAAGAAAATGAATGTAAATGAAACAAGTCAGTCTTTTCTCACTGAAGCGTGAAATTGTGCGATAACCACTGATGAGAAATTCTCTTCCAGCACCGAGTGCCATGGCTGCAGCGATGCTTCAACTCTGTGATGCCACTTATGTGGGTGATAATTAATAAATATAGTCACATTTTCACTCATAAACTGCGTGACCGCTATATTATTATACATATGAATACATTTTGAATTCTGAACGCCTCCCTCTCTGCTCATGCACCATGACACACAGTAGGTAGAAACCCAATTTGCATACCAATTAATGAGATGCAAGCACATTTTAGCAGCGAAGGCTGAAACATCCTTGTTGACAGTTTCTGCATTCGCCGCTGTTCTTTTACACATTTTCTTTTCTTCTCACCCTTCTTTACCCTCACACTGTTTCCCACCTCCACTCTCTCTCCCTTTCTCCTCTCTCATTGCACCCCCTCCAATTAGAGCCAAGACCATCAGAAACACTGTATCCGTGAACCTGGAGCTCACAGCAGAGCAGTGGAAGAAGAAATACGAAAAGGAGAAGGAGAAGAACAGATCAATGAAGGAGACTATTCAAAGGCTCGAGGCTGAGCTGAACTGCTGGAGGGACGGTAATAATCGCCCTGGTTTCATGTCGACACCTCACAAAAACACACTGCCAGGGGAGAACTGTGAAAATTGCTGGCCATGCAATTGACATTTTCAATACTTTTTGTTTTTAATATCAGAATAATAATGAGTGTGTGTCTTTGCCACATGAGTGGGCGGACGGTCAGTGAACTAGAAGATGAATCATCATGAAATGTTTTACTCTTCTAGGGCCACCCTGATTTTCACATGTTCAAACCTGGTATTAAAATCCGTCCTGAGAGATTCGATCACATGTAAAAAGCTCTAAATTCATCTGTTCACACCTGACTTTGGAATGAATCTTAAATGCGTCCTCTGCCACCGCTTGTGATCTAATTTCACTTCCTCGCTCTATATGCAAATGACCAAATGATGTTGTTTTTTAACATTCAGAGTTTACAGCTGGGTCCTTTGTCAATGTGTTTGTTTGTGTGTCAGTGTGCGAGAAAGGAGAGAGAGAGGGAGTGGAGCCAGGAGGGGCTGGGTGAATCAATGTGTCGCATTTCAATGAAATAAGATTTAACTCATTTGGAAAAAAATAGAAAATCAACATGCGGCGGTTAGTGTAATATTGTGGCTGTGGTGCATGTGAGATGCTGAGAAGTGTTAAAATAGGCTGATTTTGATTCATTATGAAACTAGCAGGTCAGAGGACGTCTGCTGTGTGAACAGACCTGATATAACATCTCTCCTGAGAGATCTGATCACCAGTGGTTAGCGCTAAGTTCATCCGTCCACACCTGACATTACAATGTGTCCTGTATGTGTCTCCTGTGACCACTGTGATAGAATCTCTCTTCCCCTGCTTTATATGCAAATAATCATACGTTATTTGTGTTGACAAAGACCAAATGATGTGAGCTGGTGTGTGTTTTTGTGTCAGCATGAGTGAGTGAGCAGAAGTGAGAGAGAGTCAGGAGGGGCTGAATGAATCTCTTACTGCTGTGCTTGAACGGAAGTTTCAACCATTAAGTATTGATCAGTGTTGATAATGTCACTCTGGATACGAACAAATCAACGTGTGGGCACCGAAAGAGACATTTGTTTGATTCACTGTGAAACTGTCAGAGGACGAAAAGAATGTGACCACTTACGTCCCAGAAGTGATTGGATCTCAGGATGCAGTGACATCCAGACCTCAACCAAGCCTTTCCTGTTTGATCCGATCACTCAGGGCAGATGATAAAAACCAGGTGTGAACACTGAGTGAAATGTCTCAACAGCTATGGAATTAATTGTCATATAATCGGACCCCCTCAGGATGAATCCTGATGACACAGACTTTCCATTTAACGCATCAGTACTTCAAGATTTTAATCTGCCCAATTGCTTCGGTTTAGCTTCAAGTGTGTTCCACTGCAGTGTTTACAACAACGAGGCAACAGGAGAGGGATACACTCAGGATTCTGAATCAGCTGTATTATATTTGGTGACCACCTGCCACTGAAAAAGTAAAGAGGAAAGGTTTTTGATGGAAAGCCCTGGAAGGGGAGTGCAGGGAGCATTCTACAGTCCCCTACAGAAAAATCACTTCACTGCATGTCCCGGTCCCTCTTCACGCATCGCAGAGTACTCCTGAACAGGGCTGGAAGTTTCCCCGGCCTGCAGACATTACCTTTCACTCCACCGAAGAGCAGATTTAACCTCATTTGATACTGTCTGAATAGATGCCAGTGGAGAGTTTTGGGAGGAGAGAAGCCAGACAGACTTTCTGGACTTGTTCCCAAAACACTTAAAAATCCCTTCCTGCCTTTTTCTGCTCCGTATTATTCATGCTTTTACACTTTGTATAACTAGATTCCCCTCACATTGTGCTAGAGGGACTAAACGATGTAGGCTTTATGTTTTATGAATTCTTATGTATTAGTAATCCTCAAAGAAACGGGGGCTGATCGTCGTGACCGAAAAGTCATAACTTACACCTCTCCTCGTCCGTGTCATCGCACACAACCCAGCATGACAGCGCACACTTGAGAACACAAGCACATTAAGGACAACACACACATCTCCCCTCATAATTACTCACACACGCCCACACATCTCTCCGCTCCTGCTGGACTCTAGGTCGATTCAAATGTCAGCTCTCAGTGGTAGTGATCGGTTGACATTCAAGCTGCGTAATGAATCCTGTCCTGTGTTTTTTTTCTCGATGATCATTCCCTCGGTGCTTAACCTGAATTTTAAATATGCTGTATCAGATCTTTATTGAACACCTATCAGTGGAAATGATACCTTTTATTGCTTCATCCCACTCCGTAACTCTGATTCTCTTTCACGCGCACTAAGTCTCCCCTTCGACTTTCTTCCCCTTTGTCTCTCTTATAGTTTAGTACTTTTAATTTCCTAATAGATCATTTTGACAACAGCTCTTGCCCCCGTTCCCCCCTCGTTGTATTGTTGCCCACCTCGGGCCAGAAATTCCCTGAGACAGGATTTGACCTCCATCTTGCACCACATTACCCGACTCTTTAATCAAGGGGGGCCACAAAGACAGGAGCAGCTGCCTCACATAGTAAATTCCATCCCATCTCCATTCTCCTCAGTCCATACCAGCCATCTCCGATATCATGCAGTGCAGGTTTTTGTTGCATTCAACCTGACAGCTGCCTTTACAGATTAGCTCACCTTCAACCAGTCAGGACGACCATATCTAAGAAAGGTGTCAGATAGGTGTATTGTCTTAAGTATGGATTACTCTGACCTTGTCTCAAAAGGGCAAATGACTCAATCGAATTGATCCTCCTCTGTCTAGTTACAGTACATGTAGTCAGTTAAACCAGTACTGTGAAACTGAGGAGTCACACAAACAGATGAAGATGGTTTCTGAGATGATTCAGTGTTAAAAAAACTAAATGAACTAGAATGGCACTATAGCTCATACCTCCTCCAACAGGAGAAACCATATTCAAATTCATTGGATCCAGATTTCTATTTTGAATGACATCAAATTGGAATCACTCATATCAGTCTCCTAAACATGTTGGATCTTGTTTTCATCGATATTAAATAATTATTCTACATGTCTATATTGCGATTCAAGTGAAAAAACATTCCTCCACCAGCTTTTGTGGTAATCCATCCTGTAGTTTTTTTTTTGCCTCTTGCTTACAAACTAAGGGATGAAAACATAACCTCCCAGCGGAGGTGAAAATAAATGCAGAAAAGTGGAAACACTGAATATACTGGAGATGTGTATATTTACAGGCACTTGGAGCTCGAGCTCAGCCCTCTTCAGGCAGCATCAAGAGGTATATGCTGTTCTTTCATGAGAGCTGTGAAGAGCAGACAGTGACATGATAGATACTTTCATGACATAGAGTTGTAAATACTTCACTTTATAGTATATAATCTTGCATATTGTCATGACAAGCATGATTAAATACTGCACCCGTTTATATGAACTAAATCAAACAACTAGACAAAAATGAAAGGTATGAGATGTCCGTCACTAAATCAGTAGTGTTAGCTAGTCTCAATGAATGATGCCGTGATATGTTGAATGGTAAAAGGAGAAACAAAACTCAATTCAGGGAGTAAGGAGCATCGAGGAGCAGAGTTCCCCCTTTCCTCGTCAGCATGGCAAAAGCTGTGTGCTCTTATATACAGTACGGAAAGAGGAAAACAACACCGACTTGGCATCCGCAACACAAGACATCCCCTGGAAAAACACAAAATGTTGGTCGTTCTTTCAAGCAGATATATAATCAGCACAGTATAACTATGATTTCAGTAAAGTATTACTATAACTACACAAAATGTAAAAGGTTTGTGTGATGGCATTGTATGTTCCCCAGTAATGTAAGAATCCAACTAACTTTTTTCTTGCATGTGTTTGTGTTGTGACATATTGTATTTGTCACATCACTTCTTGTTGTTCCCCCTTTTCCTTGAGTCACAACAACACAATCCTCTTGAGAAAGAACATCAAGCATGAAATGCATTGCAATCCAGAGGAGCTGTCAATCCAAGCTTGTTTTTCCTCCCATTGTTTTCCTTTCTTTTCTGCTTTCACCTTCACCCCTTCTTTTTTCTGCCTTTCTGCTGGAATCTCTGCTCGAGCCACACACGACAAAACTGACAATCTGATTATATATGGTGGTGGTGGGTTGTTGGATCTGAGTACATGGAAAATGATGCTAATTTATGACTGAAACATCTCAGCTCTGAGATTCCAATGCATGTTGAAGATTATCCCACTAATCCATTTTTATTCATTAATCCTAAAAGGAGGATTTACCAGCTTTGTGTGTCTCTGTTTTAAGGTGAGAACGTGTCGGGGCAGTTGAGTGAAGGATCGGAGGATGTTCCCCTTGTGCCTCCAGAATCCGAGGAGCAGCTTCTTGACATCTGCAGCCCATGCACCCCGTGCTCCATGGCGTCCTCCATTGTGGTTCACATTTCTGAGGAGGAGCGGCAGAAGTATGAGGAGGAGATCCGCAAGCTGTACAAACAGCTGGACGATAAGGTGATGAATGGATGCCGCATGAGGACAATTTGTGAGCATGAATGTAGAGCTGATTACACACCAGGGTTTGACGTTTTGATAATGGTATGCACGTATGAATACAAAGAGCCTATAATACATGTATTATTCATGTTAATGAATTCAGAATGAGACACCTCGTGACTAATGTAACTCTTAGGAATAGGTTTTGTGGGGAAGTAGTAATGTTCGACATGAAAAGCTCAAGTTTTCATTTATTTAACAGATCATATCCTCCATGCATGTGTGCCCTGTGCTCCACAGAGCTGTCATTTTGTTGCTTTGATCACATATTACATTAAATATGCACAACTGTTGTGAGAATGTGTTGGCACGTTCCCTCTTTCCTTTACGGTGCATATTCTTGTGCATAAAGTAGCCACGTGTTCAGTAACAGCCTTTTGTCATTTTCACACAGGTGTTTGGCTGCACATACTGTACAGGGAGATCCATGGGGATGCATAAATTATTTTTTCCCCCTCTACTTATGCAGAATAGTGGCAATAGTAAAACTGGGATATGACATCCCTGCATTTACTTTTCTATTAAAACCAGCGTTTCTGGTTTAGTTTAGAATTTGTTTTTCCACTCTGTCATATGCATGATTAATTTAACACCGACTTCAAATTACTGCTTTTTGAACAATAATTATTATTAATATTTTTCATTATTTCATATATGGTTAGATAAAAAAAAAAAATCTTATTTTGCATTTGAACTGTTAAGTCAAAGCTGATATATTGTTTTGATTGTAAAAAGTATACAAGATGAGATACATGTACAAAGTATCTCTACTCTACCAGTATGCATAATACTGTAAATTAACTGTACATATTTAATGGGCCTCTTTACCACTAAAGGATGATGAGATCAACCACCAGAGCCAGATGGTGGAGAAGCTGAAAGAACAGATGCTCGACCAGGAGGAGGTAAAAGACCTTGGTTTTACATCGTTTCATCAGTTTAGTTAAACGACCCGCAGTAAGCGGCACGTCTGCAAATGTGGCAAAGTCACACTTTGAATTGAAGTCAGTCCCATGAGATTTTATGTCAGAAGTGAGAAAAAAAACATTTTTCAGGTGCCAGCAAGCACCTGAATAACATTAGGAGCCATTATTTAATAACGCATGTATTTCGGTGTTAATAATCTGCATAAAAATGGAATGCAGATAAATTCGATAAATCATTGACATGGAGAACAGCAGAGGTCCTAGTATGGAACCCTGGGGCACACCTTTGGATACAGCACAAACATGTTGTGACAGAGTGTGTGACAGGATCTTTGTTAATGCAAAGACTTAATGTAGCTGAATTTTTTTTTCACCCCTTTACCACGTGGATTTCCTGTGACACTGGCAGAGTAATCAGACCCAAATGCAGAGAACACTCAGGACACCAGGGTTTTGGATGTAGACGTTGTCTTAACTCACAGTCACAATGATCAAACTCAAATAGTCAGTCCCGAGAAGGCACCAGCAAAAACCCAAAGTCAAAAACATAGATCATACACAGGGAAACAAAACTAAAAGGAACTGCACATGAGGCTAAAAAGACAAACTGGCAGGAAATGAAACAGTTTCTTGGGACAGGATGCTAATGAAGTGATTGGTTTGCAATGGTAATGGTTTCATGAGCCAGGACGAAGAAAGACAGGAAATGTTAATGATTTACAAAAGAAAAAAAAAAAAAGAGGCAGTGGAAATTTGCAGCAATTTGTTAATCTATAGTAAACAGACTTTTCTGTCTCTTATATAACTCAAGACTCCCATTATAAAGTATTTACTAACAGTATTTAAGGCCTGTGTTCACAACAGTGGCTGAACAAGTGGTTTAAATAACCCCAAACAGGCTCCGTCATGTAGCCCATTGCCAAGCAAAAGACTTCACATTTGCAAAATGGGTTCATTATTATTCCAAAATGGTCCTGCAGGGGGTTGAGCTGACATGATCGTAACTTTCCAACCTTAGTTTGTGTTCAGTAACACAAATTTACATCCATTTGGCCAAACAGGATCTGTATCTGTATGCTGCAGTGCAAACATGCTGGCACCCTGGGTAGAGCAACATCTATACTTAATGGCATCCTTTCAGTGGAATGACCCACAGAGGGCTGAGGCAGTGTGGGTAGAGGCAAACACCATGATGGCAAAATAGTGCCAGAGCATAAGGTGTCAAGTAATATTCCATGAGTAGTATTTTAAATTGTTAAATTATATTATTGCTTATCTCTTATTACCAAGAGAACCGCTTACATCTCACAATTATGTGCAATTAAAACCCAGCAGCTGTGAATAGTTAATAAAGAAGATGCTGCTTTTGTATAAAGTATTGCTGTAAATCTCATGCATTTTTTCACCCAATATTTTTACTCACTGTTTATATTTATTAGCTGTTGTATTTCTATGCCCCACAGCTCCTAGCATCATCCAGGGGCGACAGTGAGAAGGTGCAGTCTGAACTCGGCAGGCTGCAGACAGAGAACGAATCTGCTAAGGCGGAGGTGAAGGAGGTCCTGCAGGCCCTGGAGGAGCTGGCTGTCAACTACGACCAGAAGAGCCTGGAGGTGGAGGACAAGAGCATGCAGAACAAGCTGCTGGCTGAAGAGTTTGAAAAGAAAATGGTGGGTCATGCATCAAGGGGGCTTGTAGTCAATGTTATACCAAAAAGATATATGTGTGAACATGTTGGGAGAGAAAGAGAGAAATGAGGAGAAAGATAAAAACAGAAATGATCCTAATGGAGGATGGACACATGCTGTGGTATAAGAAAGAAAAGGGAACTTTCAGGTATAAAAGAAAAATATCTTAATGTCAAATTAAGTCTCTATCTTTCAAGTGTATGGAGAAGCAGTGCTTCAAAATCGTATGAGGGAACACTTGGTCGAAAAGCATTAAAGAAATGTATCTGCTGTTTGAGGCATTGGATATAAGAAAAGTCTGTTGTTTCATAATCTCTCCACACACTAATCACTAACTTGACCAAAAGCCACAAGCTGTGTGATTTACACCAAATATCAGCACTTGTGTTGCTGTAGCTTGAACCTGAATTCACACTGACAGACTGTGTATTAACAGATTCACCTGACATGTGGCGTGGTGTTTTTTGTTATAAGCAAATACTAGAAAACGCTGACAACAGCAGTCACCGAAGCACATGGCTGATTTTTCTTGATTGAGGTCAGTATTCAAAGTAATCTCAAAATTCCCTGCTGCGACTTTTTTTTTTACTGAATAGCTTGTTTGCTTGGGGGAAGCAGTCTGCACTGTCAAAGACAAAATTTTAGTTAATTAAATCTGACAAAGTTTATCATCAAAGCGTGGGAAATTTAGTGATTAATTACAATTCAGCTTTTATGAGAGCAGGCCTTGCAGTGACTTTGCTCGATATCATTCACAGTCGCACATATAGTCAGTTTTTAAGGCTTTGAAAAAATAAAAAGACATTGTCAGATCTCTTTGTTATTGCTCTGAGCTCTTCTCACTGTTTAGTAGGGTTCAGTTGGAAATAGGGATGTCACTTATTTTGATGTGGAATCAAGATCCAGCAACAGCTCAACAGTTCTTTGTCCACAGTCAATGAAACCACTCATATCCAGTGTACATGAATGTTTCATATTACAGAGGGTTTTCAAATTTTCACTCTCTGTCCCCCTTCAAGATAACCTGCCAACCCCCTAACAGTTAAAATGATGTTCGGGGGATGAAACTGAAAGTAATGCTGCCATAGATTTAGTTGAGGTAATCTCTCAGCTCCTTCAGCCCATTTTTTTTCTCTTTTTTGCTGCACTTTAATACATTTTTAAATTAGAACGACACTCAGAGAGAACAAGCCCCAACAGTCTCCTTAAATTCAATCAAGCTGCACCAAATTACACTCATAGACATAAGTCTCCTAAATGGGTCAGATTTTTTTCATCAAGCTCCATGAATGGTTTTTTGGGAGATTCACAAAAATGTCAGAAAAACGCAATGGGAGGGAAAAAAGGGGGAAAATATCCCAGATCCACCCCCTAATCACCAAGTTCCATTTGTAACCCGTCATGTAGTATTTGTGTAATGTTGCTAACCAAATCCTTGGCAGGGGTGAAAATTCAAATAGAGATAGATCTTAAAGAGACACCTCTGGCAGAGCTGGTCAGTCCTTCATAAAGTTATTGTCAACGGCCCAGTGGACTGAATAGACCATTATTCAACTTCTTAAAACCTCTTCAATATTTCATGTACCGTTTTACCATCTGCCACCGTGTCCTCTCCTCCCTCTCTGTCTTTCACTGTCTAGATATTGATGAAAGGAGTTGACACTGAGTGCACCTCTTAGTTCAGCAAAACGCAGCTGAAACCTCCGCTTCTCCTCGATCACGACAATCATACTTCCCTTGGCAGGTCTCGTCTTCTCGCTTGTTGTCTGACCTCTCACCTAACACAGCATCTTCTCAGGGATCCCACCTGGCATTCTGACAGGATGTGACAGGGGGGGAAAAAAATCCCAATGTCTCCAAGGCCATTTCCCAGTATCATACCCTCTGACTCTAATTCCACACTCTTTGTCTTTGCCGTGAAATGCAGAGAGTGGGTCCCATAATGAACAGCGTTACATGTGGAGAGTGGAAACCCCTCTCTTCTTTTGCAGGAGGCCACACCACTGCTCACTGCCATTTATCTGTTTACTTAAGCCCCTTTCCATCGTTACGATTAACACCATTCATCATCTGAACCAGTCTGCACGGCATCACTTCATAAATCTCCCTTCAGCCAAACCGAACATGTTTCAAGTACCTTTCTTCTCCATCTCCTCTTTACTTATTCATAAAAGAATCGATTGAAGTTAAATAATTTAGCACCGTTTATGCTTTCAATGTTTTGACGTGAGAAGTGACCTGGAAAATGATCACAGGGCATTAAGTTAATGAAGGAGAAGAAGATGGAGAAGTGGATAAGGAGGTAAATGTGACTGAACAGGTGTTTAATGGAGCTTTCAATGGACCTGAGCAATAATCTAAAATCTGCCACTGAAAAGAAGTTAATTATGTTTCCGATATGAGATGATCCATTTAGTTTAAATGTTAAATAAGTCTTCGATGTGTGTTGTCAACAAAAGAGTAGAAACAGTCAAACTTGAGACTTGACGTCTGTAAACAGTTCATTTTTGTTTGCCTACTCATGATCGAAAGAAACCACTGATCCATCAAAGACGACACCAGGTCATTTATCAATAATGTCTGTAAAAAAAAACTATTCACACATGGTGGGTTTTAAAGGCTTTTAAAAAATGTTTTTTAGACGGAATTTTAAATAAAAATACAGTTGAATTAAAAGATAAAATGGATTTAGTATTTCTCCACTCAGATTATATCCTGGTAATGTGAACAAGCCATCTATTATGTAAGTACATGTTAATAATGTTCGTAAAATCTTAAAATAATTGGACCTATATATTATTAACTAGAATTGCACTCAGTAGAGCGCTTACCTCCACCAAGGCCCAAGAGTCCTTTTATATTAAAAGAAGCCTTGTAGCTAAGGCCACATTATGTTTCTCATCTATACATTGGCCTCATTTGTTACCAAAAAGTGGCTGAAAAATCCTACACTCTTATTAGACCACATTTTAAAATCAGAGTAATGAATCTTACCAACAACAAGAGTTTTAATTTATGTTTCATTTACATCATTTGCTCATGTTAATTCAAAAATTTAATGGCAATTTTGCAGTGGGAGAATTTATTTCTGAAATAAAAATCACTGCACCGTCTTTTCAGCTACATTTCATTAGATCGATTGAATCCAAATAGTTTCATTGTGTTCAAGCCAGTGAGGCAGCAGTGTTGTTCAGAAGCTACCTCCTTTATAAAATGGAGGGGGATAAAGGAAGCTCCATCTTTCACTGTCCCAGATCCTTTCATCTAGCGTCGAAGCCATCAACCTCCGTCTCGGAAGTTTATTGATTTGTAATTTAACAGCCATTACATCGTGCTACTTGGATTTCTTGGATGAGTATGGGGGTTAAATTGTGTCTCAGCTGCGTGTGCTCTCAGGTTAAAGGGCTCTTAGTCTCAATCCTCCCCCACACAACATCTCTCACTTCATCATTCCCCTGTGTTTTCCCGCCTCCTCTGGGTTTTCACCCTCTTACTAATCTGTTGTCTTGGACGAACCTCATACATTCGTACCCTCTCTCACTCCTCTCATCCCACAGGGTCACCTGATGGCCTTAGAGGCGGAGCTGTCCCGCATCCAAGAAGTGAGCAGCCACCAGAGGAAACGCATCGCTGAGATTCTCAACGGGCTCATGAAGGACCTGAGTGAGTTCAGCACCATCGTTGGCAACAAGGACATCAAGTTGGTGAGTGCAGCAGAGGCTGCGGGTTTGGAGACAGTATCACTTATCAAAGATTCTGCCAAGGAACAAAACAGAGTCAAATCAGGGAACACTGAAATAAAACGCTTCATGTTTCTGTCAAAAAATGAAAAAGTACTTTGTTGCATTTTAAGCCTCTTTTCTTAAACCTTTAAATCCCTGTCTTTCCCTGGTATCATGGCAAGAAAAAAACTGTTAAATATTTAGGCCAAATGGAATCAGTTTTCACAGAAAAGCCTCATGGCTAGAGTAGTAACTCGGTCAAACCTGTACTCAAACCAGAATCAGTGCAACTTGATATTTCCACTGAAAGCAATGATAAATATCTACGTTTACCATAGATTTGTTGCTTTCGACTTCTGATCTTGCCTAATGGTACTGAAATTACATTTCTCAAATGTAAAAATCATTGGGTTAAAAAATATCATTGTAGCCCACAGCTATAAAAGCTGGTGTACAATATTGAATGTATGATGGGAAAACTGTTTCTGAGTATAAATAATATATTTCAAGCTAAGACATGTGAACAAAGGAGAGAATGAAAGCCAAGCAGAAAGTTGGAAAGTTCAAACTGTCCATCAAGGCCATGTTTATATTCATTATATTTTATGTTCCTGTTCCAAAGCAGCACTAAAGCTTTATCACATATCTGAAGGGCCATACATGAAACTAAATGGTCAATGCGCATTATATATTCCCATCGACTATGAAGTTCTAAATACCACACATGAAGTTGGTTTATAAGCATATCACTATCATCGGTAATGTTTGATAGATTTTGATGTGTAAGTTAATTTCAAAGCATCTGCTAAATGATGATGTTAAGCTAATGCAAAGGGCCTGAGACAGTGCTTGTGAAATGCCTCCCTTCCTTCCTCTTCAACCTCCCAGCTGTCTTAAATCTAAACCAAACACGTCTCCTGCTCTTTCAACCGTCTCCCCTCCTCTCTGCCCCATTCATCCCCAGCCAATGGAGATCACGGGCGTGATCGAAGAGGAGTTCACCGTGGCTCGCCTCTACATCAGCAAGATAAAGTCAGAGGTGAAGTCCATGGTGAAGCGTTGCCGCCACCTGGAGAACCTTCAGATAGAGTGTCACCGCAAGATGGAGGAGACAGGGCGAGAGCTCTCCTCCTGTCACCTCCTCATATCACAGGTGATGGACTGGTGAAAATAAGAAATAAGAAAATTTGGCATCAGAAGCTTTAGCCCTGATGTTTAAAGCACTCTGTGTTATGCATTCTATAAGTTATTGTAGTTGCCTGAGGCCATCACGGTGTAAATTTTACTATCTCTTGTAAATGAAATTCCCTCATGAATAGAAATCGTAAATCTTTGGTGTAAATGATATCCATTCAACGAAGAGTGAAAAGCACATCTTATCCTTGGCGCAAAGTTGGGTAGAGGACCTTTGCTCATTAGTACCCTTTCTGCATCCAAAACAATCTTCTTTGACTTTCAGCATGGGGCAAAGATCCGTTCTCTAACAGAGTACATGCACAACATGGAGCTGAAGAAGAGGCAGCTGGAGGACAGCTACGACTCTCTGAGCGAGGAACTGGCCAAACTCCGAGCTCAAGGTGAAATAAAACCACATATTTCTGTGAAAAAGTTGTACTCGCAGGTTGTTGCTCCCTCAAAATATGAATCCAGTCAAACATCAAAATCCTCAGAGGAACACAAATGTCTGAATTTCAAATTTCAGCAATATTTGTTGACACATTTCACTCAAAACCACAAACATCAACCTCTTGTGATGCTAAAGGAAAAGTCCAAGGATCACAAAAGTCAGTGGGATAATACATCATCAGGGAACCATGAATGTCTGTGTGAATTTTTTGCCTCAAACCCAACAAGCAGATTTTGGGATATCTCACAAAATGAAAGGGATAAAGATCAATATCAAGATCAATATTGTACACATGGCCAGTTCAGTATCTAAATAAGTGGTGCATTGTTAATAAAAGTGCCTCATGTTGAGATGTTTTATCATTGTGATGAAAATACAAAACTGAGAGCAACAGAGAAGACTCTACTGAAAAAAGAGGAACATATCAATATGGTCACAAAAGCCAAACAGCAGATTTATGTCTGAAAATTCAGGCGAAACACCAAGCTTCAGGAATAAGTGGGATGAACAATGAAACTGTCAGCTAAATATAAATTCGAAGAAATTAGACCTTTAAAACAGTAAAGTTTTCCAACTGATAATGACATTTTGCTGACAGGTTTTAAATTATAAATGATGCTCTGCTAAACACTGCAGGACTTTTCTTACCCACTGCACAGTGAAGGACAACACACACTAATCTACATTGTAAATTTAGCTGAATTGCTGACTTGAGACACCAAAGTCACATTTAATGTAAATGTTCTGACAAACAAAATCATGTCTGAACAAAGTGAAATGTAAACAGACAACAAATCTGTCTTAACTCCAGGAAGCTGAGAGGAACTGGAAGGAACCGCTTCCCGGCTTACAGACATTTTATTGGCTTTAATGGGGAGTTTTAGCCGGTGCCACAGGCCTTTCTATTCTTTCAAGAGGGAGGAAAAAATGGGTAAATGCTAATGAACAGTTTAGACTTCAGAACATTTAACAGCACCAGCAATAATGGTTCATTTGAAATTAGTGCAAGGTTCAGCTGACTGCAGACACTCCCCCAGGGCACTGACACAATTCAGGCCAAAGGCAAATCGGGCTAAAGGTGATGCAAGTCATTCTTCCTGAGGAGAGCCACGGAGCGATAAATAACCTGTGGATTTAAGGGCAGGTAAATCCAATCCTGCCCCACTCCAAACCAGAGCCAGGCACTCCTCCAGTCATTACAGAAGTAGATAACTACAATTTGCTGTGGGTCATGTTAGGTACGCAGCCTGGTGCAGTGCTCGTAATTTCATCACCAGCCAAACAGGAACAGCAATGAGTAAACAACAGATCAGCGTGATGCAGTAGCTGTCATGTGTAATAATAGACAATATTACACCCAAGGCATGACAAGGACCACGCTGACCTCGCTGTGAACATCAAGCGTGCTACTGCTGTGCCGTCAATGTCAGGTCACTGTCACCTCTTCCATCTACATCAGTGTGATGCTCGCTTTTATCTTCCCATCTTTTTCTTCCCCTTCCTCCTTCTTTTCTCTCTTACCATTGATCTCTCAGTCTCTCCTCTGCTAAATGTGTGTGTGTGTGTTTCAGAGAGCGTGTCACAGATGTCCAGCGGAAAGAATCAAACGTCTGTCCTGGACTGCAGTGATATAAAGGTAGTCATGACTACAGTGAGAGCAACTTGGTGTAGTTACAGCTGACTGCAGACGTGCATGTGATGTGTGTTTATCTGCATCCATTATGTGTCAGTCTGCTGTGTCTGTGCCACTGCTGCATGGGTTCATGAGCCCAAGTGTTTCTGCATGTATATTACTGCAGGGCTGTCAAGGAACAATTTGACATTTGAGGAAAAAACATGTGTTCTTTTTCTCCTTGTATAGCAAGATAAGAAATCCATCCTATTGTTACAATATAAAGCTACAGCTAGTGGCCTAGTAAGCATTCTTCACATACAAAATCATTCTAAGAGAGGGGGGAATTGGAGCGTGATTAACTTTCATGTAAAATTCATTTTACTATCTGAATTTGAGTAATTTGGACCAATAAAAGCCGGAAAGTCTAGAATAGCATCATGATTAAAATATTTATGCCATTCATGTGTCGGGGGAGGCCGCAGAACGTCAGCCAGCTCGTCAAGAGAAAGTCTCAGACAGGCATGTTGTCAATTGCAACATGAGAAAGACTCCACTGAGCTCTCTGGAAAAATGGCAATTTATAACTTTGTTTTTAATGCCACAACGGGTCCGATCAGATATAAGGTGGCAACAATGAGCTACAGAAGCACAATAAGGCAGATTTTCATACCTTATGGCAGAACCAGGTATGCTGTCCATATGCTAAGCTAAGATAGCATGAAAGTGGTATCACTCTTTTTGAAAAAAAGCAAACAAGCATATTTAAGCCTTTTTATGTCAGAAAATGTTGATGTGTTCCCATTAGTTAACTGAATAACCAGGAGGTCTGGGGTCCCTGGGATTTCCTTTTTTAGTCTTGAAATAAGCAACACAAGCAGTTTTCAGCTGCTCCTGCACATCTGCTTCTATTTGTGCACAATTTCCAGAGTGTGTTATTCATGTCTGTATATGTGTGCGTGCTCCAGTTTCATTAGGCATGTCTCGCTTCATTCTTAATGACACAATCTGTTTGTGTATGTGTGTGTTTAATGCCCATGTGGCTCTGCATGTCTACATGTGCACTGGTGAGTGTAATTTCTGTCTCTCTTGTCATTTGTGTGTACTTTTATTCCCACCTCTGGGTTTTTTCTCTCTCTCCTTTCTCTCCCCATTGAACTGTATATGTCTCTCGCCCCTCTTGTCGCCCATACCTCAGAGGGCTCTGGAGCAGCAGATGGACTCTTACCATGAAACGCACAGCAAACAACTTGGCCACCTGCGAGACGAGATCAATGAGAAGCAGAAGTTCATTGACGAGTTAACTGAGTCAGTGCTTCATTCTTCTTCTTCACCTTCTCTGATGCACAAGAACATACAAGATTATTTTAAATCAGGGATAAATGCACCAAAATATCAAATTAATATAGTGTTGTGGAAAAAGCATGTTTATTTATATATTCAGGACTAGACTGTGGCACTATACAGTGTAGGTCATACATGTAACCAGAGGCACAGAGCTTATACCAGGAGAAATTCAATTCTACCCTCAAAAGTAGTGTGAAGACTGCAGAGCAGAGCCTCTGGAGGGACTAAAGCACATTTCCCTGCTGGCCCAGGAGTTTCTGGTAACAGCCAAAGAGCAGCTGCAGAGAATCTCTGAATGAATAGACCTATGGAGCTGCACTGCTTGTACTGCTGGCATAGCCTGATTTGGAAAGGCAGCTTGAAAATGGATGGATCAACATCAGTGAGGTATATCAAATATGAGCAGTGTGGTCCTAAACAGAATAAAGGAAAAGTATCAATATAATAAATCAATCAACATTCACCATAAATATTTAATCAATCCATCAATTCAATCAGAAACTAAATCAAATAAAAAATGTGCCATATATTCCTATAAACCCTGATGCATCGCCACCCTAAAGGGGGACTCTTCAGTTTTGACACATTTAACAGAATAAGTCTTTGAGAGAGTTCTTTTTTTTTTTTTTTTTTTTAAGCTGTAACCAGCGGCTGCAGCTGGAGCTGGAGCAACTGCACGATGACTTTGAACATCTCAGGGGCCAAGAACATCACAAGAGCCGGCAGCTGGAGGAACTGACGTGAGTCTCTCCTTTACCATCCTGGCCGGCTTTCAAACGATTCACCATATGGAGGCCCGGGGGTTGAGATGCCCCTTTTGATTCACCACTTACATGTCTTCTCTGTCATTTGTCTTCCCTTTGTCTATTTATTTTCCTCTCGCTCTGCAGCGCTGATATTTTATTTACACTGCGTGTCTCTTGTAATGGAGGGATACATTCATACGGATTGTGGCTAAAATTAGCTGGAGGCTAACCCCTTCAACCCTCTCTATGCATCTTTCTCTTTGTTTTCTCTTCCTGTCTCACAATCTCTGCATCCCATTATGAGGTTTTGGAACACGGTAGCAGCTGGCAGCCAACAAGCCTCTTTCTGCACTGACCTTTGCAGCATATTGCATCAGATGGCAGCTGGGCACATGCTAACTATGTTCTTTTTTCATTAATCATTCTGAAGAATGTGGTAATTATTGGGGTAAAGAATTTTCCACCTATCTCCCTATCGATAGATTTCTCCATGAGCGACATGAGCAGTCGAAGCAGGACCTCAAAGGGCTGGAGGAGACTGTTGTAAGTCATTATTTGCCGTCACGATTCACTTGGCTCCCTCGGAGGCCACTGATCCACTAAGTACTCTCTAACTGCATCATTTCCTTTCCTCCGTACTCTAGGCCCGCGAGCTCCACACCCTGCACAACCTCCGCAAGCTTTTTGTTCAAGACCTCACGAGTCGAGTTAGAAAAGTAAGCCAACCTTTATTTCTCCACATAAAACCACCCCAACGTGTGACTGTATGCAAATGATAATTTTGAGATTTTCATTCATATGTCTGTTCATGCATCCTTAACTGTGAAAGCAACATCTTAGAAACACCGAGAGGGAATTTCTTCAAACGTTCACTTGGATTCAAAGAGGAACTGATTCGATTTCGGAGGTTGAAGGTCAAAGGGGATATATTGGAACACCTGTAGGGAATTTCATTGCATCTGGCACAAATATTCACTTGGGCTGAAACATGGCCTGATTAGAATTTGGAGGTCAAGATACTGTGACCTCACCAAACTCCTTTTTCCCTGTGAATATGTTATCTTATGAACTTTTGACCAGTTGTCACATTTTCTTAAAGACAAATTGATTTCAGAGTTCAAAGGTCACAGTGACCTCACCTGAGTCTGAGAAAATTTTTTATATAAACTGAAACTCCCCTGGTTGGTGGAGATATACAACCGAAGTGCAGCATTTCTAGCTTTAAACACAATGGTAAAAGATCTCTGCTGTTTTTGTTGACAGAGTGCAGGGATGGGACCCAATGAGACTGGGGGATACATCACCCAGAAACAGAAGATTTCTTTTCTTGAAAACAACCTGGACCAGCTTACAAAAGTTCACAAACAGGTAACAACAAGCAGTTGTTATAAGATTATAAATTATAGAGATGGAGACAAAAAAAATAACACTGCCTGTCCTCCACCTCTGGATGTGGACGAATGATGTGATTTCCCACGGCCTGGAAGCTTAATTCTCACAGTGCAGTGACGCAGCAATAAGCCAGAGATCTCTTATCTGAGAAGAATATGAGAGGACAAAAAGGAGTGAGTCAGAATAAAATACAGAGCAATGTACACTTTCTGTGCTTCTCCAATGGGCCAAAGGAACATTCTCACCATCATTCATTTTATTGCAGTAACTTAGCATGAAAGTCTCCTTGAAAACAGAGCAACAGAAGGTGTTAAACCAAGGTGAAGACGCTGCCTCCAGGGGAAGAAAACCACACAGCATAAAACTGTTCCTCAGATTTGATAAACACAAATGAATTCATCCTCATTCAGGTGCAGACTAGCATGTGCAGTCTTTTCCCTCCAGCTGATACACAGAAACCTGGAGCTCAGAAAGATGAGACAAACACACACACACACACACACACACACACACACACACACACACACACACACACACACCTCACATCCTTCTTTAATATCACTAAATGGACTACAGCAAGTGTTGATGTGCTAAATGTTCTGCAGACTGGCACACACACACACACTGGGCTGCACTGCAGCAGTCTGTCAGGCAGAAAACCAATCCTATAAGTGGCTGCTGGGAGAACCCCATCCCATCTACCACCTGCTGATACTGTGGGAATAGAAGACGAAAGACATGGCCATAAATCAGCAAACTCCTAGTGGAAAGTGATAAGGCCCAAAAAAAGACAGGCAGTGGACAGTGCAATGGGGCAAATATGCAAGACCCCAGTATCTCTGCAGGGACTCTCTGGTGCTCGGTCATTTTTAAAGTTTGACATTCCAAACTCAATAAATCTGTACAAAAATCATAAAAGAATATTTTACCTGAAGTTTACTTTTTGTCCTCTGAAGAGATTAGACAATTAGGTCAATAATGGTATTCAGAAAGAGATGTGTGCATTCACTGGAACAAAGTCACTTTAAGATTTAAATATGAAAATGGGAGTGATTTGATTTTTTCTAAAATTAAATCATGCATTGATGTAATTGAACTGTGCAATTGACTTACTGAGGTATGTATGAATGTTTCAGCAAGTTTTCACTCTCTCACATCAACAAAGTCTGAAAAGTGATCTGAAAACAATCTACTTTATTTTAGCATTAGTTTGTTTGTATGCGGTAGCTCTGGTTACAAGACTGTTCAGTGGTCAATAAACAGAAAATCGATGATTAACATTAGTTGTGCTCACTGATAGTAGTGAACAGAAGTTGCTGTGTACGTAAGTTAGGCTGCTCCTCCCTGTGTTTACTTGTGTTTTAAGCTGATGTAACCTTCAATTTGAGGGAGCTCAGCAAGTTTTCTAATCATTCTCATCATTGTCTTAAATTGATGTGTTGTACTCATGGAGAGGAAATCTGGACCTGTAAAATACAGAAATCACATCTTTCCCCTTTAAAACAAATAAGAGGAAACGAGCAGAACTTAACACCAAGGACACAAGAGTTTGACATTCCTGTGTATTTGTCGTGTGTCGATTTGGCTCCATCAGCCCGCTCCTTCATGTGAACGAGTGAGAGCACTTTTTTTGTGTAAGGATGAAAAAAACAAAAGTTAAGGTAATGGAGCAGATCTGGAGTGCATTTCTCAAAAATGTTTTTGAAAAACTGCCAAAGTTTAATGATAGAGAGAAGGTTCTCTCTGCAGTTACTTTGACGATGGCTCAACAAGGCTTTTGGGAAATGTGGTTCTGATATCTGCTGCCAACAGACACTGGCAGCGGGACCTGATTAAATGGATGATTCCTGCCTTGAACAGGGTGTCTGACCAAAAACTTAAACAGGATTAAAAGAGTTTTCCACTGATTTGCGTGGATGTGTTTACAGTCAACCTGACTAAATGCCTGATAGTGAAAGAAAATCACTCGGTTCACCTCCATTTAATTTGAGTGCGAACACCAACATAGGTCATAATATTGTTAAATTTGAGTCTATTATAAAAGCTGTAATTGCTGAGCTGAGTCACACGATGTTCCTCACTTCAGACAGCGAGCAGAAAAATCCCATCAATACTGTTGTGTTGTTGCAGCTGGTGCGTGACAATGCAGACCTTCGCTGTGAGCTTCCGAAACTGGAGAAACGTCTTCGGTCTACAGCTGAGCGAGTCAAGGCGCTGGAGGGTGCGCTGAAGGAGGCGAAGGAGGGCGCCATGAAGGACCGCTGCCGCTACCAACAGGAGGTGGAGCGGATCAAAGACGTCATGAGGGCCCGCAATCCCTTCCGCCGGCCCCATGCTGCACAGATCGGTAACTTGACTGAACATAACGAGCTGCTATGTGTCGTTTCAGTCGAAGTTATGTAATCAGATCCAATAATGATAAGTATCTTCTAATCTGTAGGTGGGCAGTGATCCACTGCATCAATCCGATCTGTGCATATTACCGTGCATTATTCCCACACTGCTGTTTAGGACATCGATTGTTTTCTTGTAATCCTCACAACTCAGTCCACAATTAGATCACACACACGCATGTCTACAACCCTGCTCTGACTCATCATCAAAATTTGATCAAATTTATTAACCAGTGCATCTCAGACACCTGCCAGAGGAACTGGAGTCCACTGAAAATGTTATCAGTTGTTGTTGGAGCGTTTTTTCAAATAAAATTCAAGAAAAAAAATAAATCCTTTCAAATCCTCTGTCACGTGTTTGGTTCCGCATGTGAATCTGGCAGCAACATTTCATCTACTTGACATCTGATAGTTGGGCCTGTATTGCACTGTGTGTGTGTGTGTGGGGGGGGGGGTTCCTCACAGGTTCCTCACAGGCAACATCCATTGTTGGATTTTTCTCCCTTCGCTGCTCTCAAATTTATTTTCTTCCCCTCAGCTGATCGCCATCATTTCAAGCACCTGCACAAGTGAGCTGCTGTGTGATGGAGCTTTATGTGCCGAACTGTTCCATACTCAGGACCGGAAACTAAATTAATTCATCAGGCCATAGATTCTGAGAATTAAACATCTATAACAGTTACTTGGAATATTTTGCATGTATGTGTGTATACACGTTCTTTTGAGGGAAATACAGTTGAGTAGAGAAGCAGTGTAATACGTTTTGATTATTAAGTCACTTAATCACTGGTTCAGCTGAAGATAATTACTCTCATACATTGAATTTGTGAAGTAAATGAGACGCCTGCTGTAAATGAGCTATTGATCTGAGTGTATTTATAGAATCATTTTTTCCAGGATTATTCCAAAGCTACATTATGCTGTATGTTAACATGTGCTCATTATTCCAGTCACATTAAACATGTTGTGGAAACATGCCACAGTGGACTGTCAAGCATTAGATAAACAAATATGATGTATTTGTCTTTTCTGTATCAATGGATCAATACTCTGTTACTGTTTACAGCCAAGCCGGTGCGTCCTGGCCACTACCCACTCTGCTCTCCCACCAACCCCTTCTTCATCCGAGGCTACAGCGATCACCCCGCCGCCCTCTGCAACACCGTTTTCCACAACAGCAACAACCAACAGGCAGCGGCCTCTGCAGCTCCTGTGACGCCAAAGAGTGAGGTCCGGTTACCCAAGGCCGACTCCAACAGGAACAGCCCCGTCAAGCACCTAGACTCCCGAAACAGCGACGCACACGATGCCGACTCTCAGAACAACACGTGAGCAAACACAGTTGAAGAGAGAATGTTGATTAAATGTCCACTAACCAGCTTTTCTTCTCCGCTTCATCATTCCACCTGTGCTTATTGGAGCCCTCCAGCCAGGATAGAATGAGATGTATGATTTAAAATGAATAACAAAGGATGAGGGAGAAGATGATAAAGGGATGTGGGCTGGGATGAGAAGGAGGAAGGGAAAGTACTCTGAGACAAACAGGGCATGATGGGTTATATGTGGTTGAGACGTGACTCTGCTTCTGAACATAAGTTAACTTCATCTAATGAAAAAGTGCAGTGGAAAGCAAAAAGTAAGGGCTAATTTGTCAAACTATTATTTGTAGAAACAAGAATGAACTCAAGTTTGTTCTATTACTGTTATACCTACAAATAATCTGTGTCCTGCATTTGAATTTCCTGCCTGTGAAGACCTTAAACATTCAACCATGATGAACAACTTGTTTAGAATCTATTTTAACTTTAGTCCCTCTTGTTCACTTCATCACACACTGATTTTGTTTAATATAAAACCATTAAAAGGTTTTGAACCAGAGCTCGTTTGTGCCTTCTGCAGACCTCCAGCCGAAGCAGCAAGCCAAGCTGACAACACTGCAGAGATGCTCGATTCAGAAAACGGTGAGGTCCACGCAGATAAAGCCCGATGAGTCAATGAGAGATGTTCTGATTTAAATCAGCTGGTTAATCCACTCATTTTTTAGTGATTTCTATAATGCCATCAAACCAGCCATTATGTGTGAATGTTGTTTTATGTTACTGACTGTCCTGGTGCTATGACAACAATTCTGTCTGCTGTTTCTTTTCTTAACATCTTCACTCATCTTTGTGTAACGGACTTGTAGTCGACACCTTTAAGTGTAATTCTGAGCCACTGGGAATTGGATAAAGTGTCCATAGATTAATGGAAGACAGTGAGGAATTAAAATTCACCAAACAACCTCTATGGAATACAGCTGCTGCTCGAGGCTTGTGTGTGTGTGTGTGTGTGTGTACTCATCAGCTACAGACTCTGGAGATAGATTAGGCCTGCAGTGTCATTACTCAGTTAGACAGACAAGTAGCCAAGCAGACAGGCTGAGTGCCCACCGCTGCCTCTGACCCAGCTATGACAGTTGTAGAACAACACCACACCTCTTTGATTCTCCAGGAATAGCAATAAAAGTATTTGCTCGAAAAGGGTTCGAGCAAATACGTCAATCTGCAGCGACATCACCAGCCTTTTATTTATATCAAATACTAGAATTTATTCAGGGTTTGTTACCCACGATGCTCGGAGGCAAGACTGATACCTGTTTGTTTTTTGCACACTCACACTCAACACTATATATACATATATATATATATATGTTTTTTTCATCAAATTTGACAAAATAAACTCACAACACACCGATCCAAAAGATTTCTAAATATAGAAGCATGGTCTAAATCTTTCTAAACACTTTCAACGAACAAAAAACTATTTCAATCATGTAAAATTTTTTGTTTTTTTAGATATACCCATTTTCTTTGCTCCTCTCCCACCGCTGGACAAACCACACAACACCAGCATGTTTTTCACCGCATGTAACAAAAGGTAACGTGTCATCACAAGCAGACAATGTGATGAGGTGGAGCAAACAGAATTAATGTTGTACCTATTATGGATTTACTTTGATTTCTAACAGGATCATGAAGACGGGGGGGGGTAGTTTTTCCCAAACTGGAAACATGATGTTTTGGAATTCAAGTGCTTATGTAATTTACTTTAATGTCCACTGTAGTCAAACTACTGTGTTGCATGAATTTCAATAGGAGCTTAAGGGAAAGTGAAAAACTCAAAGTCAGATATCTCTGTATCCATATTTCTTACTCTTTGGTCATTTCTCTACTGACAAAATTAAACTCTGCAGCCTTAAAGCAGCAGGTCAAGCCTGAGCTCCCTTGATAGTGGCAAAGTCATGAAACCGAACCAGAATTAAGTGGAGTTCCCTCCATGAATAACAATGAATAAATGCATGCAGACTTTGCTTTTCATTTGCTGGCCATTGAGTCATAACCAAACTTCACTGATGTGTCTGGGTGTCACATAAAAGGTGTGAATAGTTTGTAAAATGAATCCTTGTCAGATAGAAAGTCTTTGAGGATTGTAGAAACAGTCAGTGCCAGAAGTAGGAAGAATTTTGATCCAACAAATGAGACAAAATTATCCACTTTATTAGGTTTCACACAGTGTGCCACAGTGATGTCTTGACAAATACAGACATCCCAGAGATCCAATTTTCCATTTAAGTGCTGTACTATTGATCTGACTGTAATTGTGAAGAGGCTCATGCTTTGCAAAGGAAGCTTTTTCTTTTTTTACCACTTGCTTTGTTGTTTATGTTGTCAGGTGTAATAGTAGTGGTAGTGGTGAGACTACGATCAGGGAAAATGCAGCGTTTGTCACTTGTTCAAACTGTGTAAAATGACCCGTGTTTACATTCTGCTGACAAGTGGCACAGATTATGACCTCACGGCAGTGATCAGACGTTCACCGAGCGTGAAATGAGCTGCATTTATGTCCACTTGTAAATTTTCTGATGTCACTCTTCAATTTATTCCACCTGCGACAGTGACGATCAACGATCATTCACTAACCTCATCCATGTGGTTGAAGTGAAGAAACTCATTGCTCTCGTGTCCTTGTCATGTACTAATGAGGGCGCATCAATAAAACGCTCACATGCTCTATGAGCAACGACAAACACCCGATTTAGTCATTTATGTTTGAGGACACATTGTGCAGCTGCTTGTTCCGAAGTCATTTGTCTGTTTTTAATGAATCCCACAGGTATGTTTGTGATAAACTCACCCCCCCCTCATTTACACACCACCCACCCACCCCCACTGTGCACCTGCCTGCCTCCTCACGCACCTCTCTCTGTCCACAGGAAACAGCACCGATATCAATGACAACAGGTAAGACTGGACTGCACCTTATTTTCAAACACTTGCTGCTATTTGCTGCTGACTTTCATGTTGTCATTTCATTGTAAGGCCGAAACCTCCAGAGTGAACCTTGAGTAGGATTCTTTATTGAACTGGATATTTTCAACTGAAGGTCCTGAAATATTTTTATTCGAGAGAATTTAGCAGCCAACAACTATTTTCTATGTAAAGATGTAGTGGAGATATGGCATCCTGTGCAGACTAGGAAATCACAGTCTTTTGGTAAATGGTCTGGCTGCGTGTCAACATACTTAAGTCTCGTGAAGCATCAGATTTGGTTCGAGATGTTTGCTTTTATTTAGTGGTTATACTGTATATAACCTTTAACATAGTGGATCCGCTGTAGATTATTGCCAGTGCCAGAAGTGATTAACTCAAGACCTCTGGTTCTGTATCTGTGATGATGATCAGTTACAGGCTAAGAACATGAAGGAGTATGTCACTGCCATACCCCCCCCCCCCCCCCCACGTGCACTAAGCCCCTCTCGTGTTTGACGACCAGCTCCTGTAACATCACTGCCTCCCTCACTGCTCTGTCTCTCTGCTCCATCACTGCCCCCTTGTTGCTGCTCCTGCCACTGCTGCTGCTGCTGCTGCCCCTGCCTCTGATGATGCTGCGGCCACCTGTGATCCTGCTGTGTTGGGGTAGCATGAGTCTGAATGTGAATTCTGTGTCCAGAACTGACGTCTGCGACAATCAGGACCCAGCCAAACTCTACAGCCTGCAACAGGAGGCCTCCGCCAGCTAATAGTCCTGAGCAGGTAAATAGGCAGAAAATCACAGAAACACCCAGATGATTTATTTGCTTCAGAACACAGTTGAATGAATCACAGTCGGGGGAATGAGTCGATTAACCAATGTCAGTCAACTAATTAACTAGCAACGCCTCACTCCACTGATTCTACCCACGACAGGTTTATAAAACCACCTGAAAAAAATCTGTTTTATAAATATTCAAAAAGATAAATTCTTGGAAAAACCTGAAGTAGAAACTGCTCGTTAAAGTGCTCATTACACATAGAAATGGGTTTAAAGATGATTTAAATTCAAAAGCAGTTTGCAGGCACTGCTTGCATGCCAATATCAAACCTCATGATCGAGGACTGAGAACTGCAGAAACATTTGTGAGACCTTGTGGATACTAAAGTTAAGTTAGTTATTAATGTGACAAACTGCAGCTTGAAATTTGAATCAGGTATTAAATAAAACACTTAGACCTTGGTCACGTTTCTTCAGGTGTTTTATGCACCGTACGGGACCCATTATTCACACAACCTTGACAAATTATACATAGCTTGAAAGCTCATACTTGAAAGTCTCCTGATTAACATGTGCATTTTAAGATCTACATATCACATATGACACAAAACTGGTTCAGACATGTGGCTACAGCTCATAAGTATTTTCCACACAACAGACCACAGGCCTACTTTGTGTATCTGAAGCTGTTTTCAGACATGAACTCTGGACAGTGTCTGTACAATTTGGTCTTTTGTGGAGTTTGACTTTCATGTATGAAGAATGCAGCAGACACGTTCACATCAGAGCGTTCAGGCGAGGCATGGTGCTTCATATTAATTCTGTTTTTATCACGAACAACTCTGGAATCTTGTCTTTCACAGTTGACATTTGTCGACGTCCTCTATATGTATGACTCCGGAGATTGACTGGAGCCTCTTTGAATTCCCTCACACATCCTCTCTGGATGATATCCGTGTTCTGTCTGAAAGCAGCTTGATTTTTTATAGTCTGACTCTTTAGTTGTAAGGAGTTATCTTTTAAATGTGACCGCGGTTATGACGGTAGCCTAAAGAATTGAATAACAGTGACCTTTTTATTTCGATTATTGGATTATTTTCAGTCTTGGACACCATATCAGGGAAGCGTGGTCTCAGGTTAAAGCCAGGAGCTGACCCTGTCTTATGAAACATTATTATGAATTTATCTGGGCTTGGCTCGCTGGTGCTCTGGAAGTTTGCAGCTGTAAATCTTCCAGCAGCCGGGGTGAAAGAACATTTTTACATTTTATTTTCTTCTGGGGCCTCCAACACTAAAATACTTACATTCACTGTGAGACACTTTTCATAGAAATACTTTAAAAACACAGCGTCCGTGTCACATGGGGGCAGGGGGAGGGGATTAAAGTGTAAATCCTATCCAGGAGTTAAATATTATATAATATTATAAATATTGCTTCTGAAAGAGTTAGTAAGAGACGGGGGGGAGGTTGTTTTGGGTTTTACTCTGGCCCACTACACTCACAGGGTTTTCGTTTTTCTGTTTTTGTGTATTAATGTTAATACATATTCACACAACCTGTTACAGGGCAACAGAGGAAAACGTTATGTTGGCAGTATGCTGATAATAAAACTCTGGACCTGGTCTGCAGACTGAAAACTGCATTATACGTTTGTAATGATGAAACATAAAAGTTTAATCTCACCTATTTTGGGATCTTTGAGACGCTATAAAGTTTTCTATGGAGTAAATATAAGTTTTGCAAAGTGCTGCTGGATTTTACATCCTGTGAAGTTTAAATTTGGCCCCAGAGTGCTCCATGCAGTTCCCAGACACAACTTGAGTCTCAGCGTAGACACCAGAAATAAAATGACTTGAGTCGTGTTCCTTCTGGCGATGTTAGCATGACTCACCGGCTGCTGTCTCCTCTTTATTGTCGAATTTTTTTCTCTCTCCCTGTTTCCCTCAAAAGTATCTGACTGGGGTTCTTTCTCTGTTTCTCTGTCTCATTTTCTCTCTCTCTCCAGGTGGATGTTTTTTCCGAGGCCCCCTCTGTAAATCTGCATGCAGCCAATCACAGTCCTCTCAGACTCCCCTTCCTCTCTCATCCTCACCCACTGTAAACAGATCTCTATCTCCTGCCCCCCCCCCCCTTTGCTTGCTCCTCTGCCGCCCGTCCTCTTTTCTGTGCTATGACGTTTGGGGTGTATGTGAGTATCAGTCTGGCAAACACTGCATCTCAAAATCCAGACCTGGCAGCTTACACCCATGTTTCTGCTGCACCCATTCCCCCATGACTCGGAATACAAAGGGACTTAAAATGGAAAGGTGGGGGAAGAGAAGGTGCAGCGCTGTGGGTGACCACTAGGCAGTGCTGTTTGTTTTAACGATGCAGTCACAGTGGACGTTAACCAGTAAATGATACATGAAACTGAAATTAATCTTTTTTTTTTAATTAATTATAAAACGTGAGTATGGTTCGGAAGTGTGAACAAACCTCAATGATACTTTTAACTGTGCATGTTGATGTTGGTCTTCAGCTTTTCTGGGAAAATACACAAAAGAAGAAGAAAGCTTGTAAAGCAAAAATGATTGTCAACGTTTTAAAAGTCTAAATACCAGAACAGAAGAGTGTGTGTGAATGCAAATGAGCTATACACCCTTTAACATAGGTGTGTTTAAAAAAAATAAAAAAATCAGAGCCGCACATACCGTCATTATACCTCATTGTTTAGAAGACAAGAGCGGTTAAAGAAAGGAAAAAAAAAAATCCTGGGTTCACAATTTAATCCACAACCACCTCAAAAGTTGGTGTTTTTTCCAAACCCAAGTTTGGTGGGAATTGGTTTCGTAGCTGACAAACCTCCTGTAGAATGTAACTGAACTACGATAAAAATTAAAGACACATTTTGTTACGCTGCAGGATATTTAAGATGTCAATATTCCATATTTTCACCGATTAGAATAGCAGGAATATTAATCCACAAACACCCAGACACCCGCATGAATCTTGATGCTTGAGGTTGTTGTGATACTGGCACCTTGCACAGGAAGAAGCCACCGCGCTAATGAAGAAGTCGGTTGGAGGGTCGCTTAAAATAAAAACACGTAAATAGTCAATGGTGAAGATCTGCTGCCACAGCGTGTCTGACTCTCAGTGGACATCATTTGCTTTAACTAGAATGACAAACAACTTGATCTGAATCAGCAGTAAAAAAAACACATTCATCTTTTTAAGAGGCTGAACGTGTCAAATTATCAGTGGGAAAAAACAAATTGCTCAACGGGGATCATATGTGAGATATTCAGCCATTGTCATTCATACAAGAGCATGACAGAGTGGAGAAAAACAAGTGTGTAGCAACTATTTTTATACTATGTTCTAATTTCAAAGATAATATATCATTTATCCTCCGCTCTATTTAAAGTGTTATTTATTTGTTCCTTACTGATAATTTGTGTGAGTTAAAGTGAAGCGTCTGTATTTGTTTTGACGTGTAAATGTATTTCCTGTGCTGCGGAATGATAAAATGGGTTCACATGTGCAGCTGCTGTTCCAAAATGAATTGATGACGATTCTTGAAGATGCAACTCAGACTGAAACCAAAGCCCTGATTGTATAGTGAGTCATTCAACGTGGACTTAATATGAGCTCAGCAGGAGACGTGACGCGAGGGGTTACTGTAGGTTATCAAGAGGCGACTCAGCTTTGTCTTATCACACACGCACACACACGCACACACACATGCAAAGCCTCAATAAGGTGTCTGACCTTTGACCCAACAAATACGGTTATATTGCATATCCTGTATTAATTACTATGGTGTAGTCCAGGTTATTTGAGCAGATAAAGATAAAATGACCCAGTGTCTGTTGCTCTCTGTCGACTTCCTGATCAACCAGTCAGGATGTGGTAGTCGAGGGTGTAAGTCTTCTGTGTGTGTGACAGAGCAATAGAGAGACAATACAGATCAGTGTTGCTCTAGAGCACAACTGAATACAGGGACCAAGCACATTCGGGAGATACAAATTTGTTTTGAGGGACCTTGAAATAAATTACACTGTAATAAGTACTTTTTAATTTAATTGGTAATGTAGTAGTTTGTGTCCTTTTACAAAAACTGTATCATGAACATGTGTTGATTAGCACTTTGTACCAAATGTTATGGTTCTTGTTTCATTCATTTCATTGCCCAAAGTATATTTTAATAGTTTATACATTATTTTTTTAAATAAATTATATTAATCATACAGTTGCAAAATTGACATGTTAAATTATTTTGTCTATGTTGTGACTTAATGTGAATTAACTCCTTATTTGTATGAGATTGAAACAAATGGTTTCATACACAACCATAGATTGTTTCAAAGTAAGTTTTTATGACAAAGTATAATAGTAGAAAATAGTAGTTTATGAAATACTTATGAAGTCATTTTTTTCGAGCTCCCTCCTAAATGCAATATAGTTATCCCTTCTACTGTTTCATTGATACCCTGTATGTGCAATATTAAGTGCGGGCTGAAATTTAAAGTGTAACTAACTGTGTTCTGATGAGACTGAGGCTCATTATAAATGCATGAAGCACTTTATCATATTATTTTCTTAATTCTCTCTTTTTTTGTTCGTGTTCTTGCCTCTTTACTCTGAGTATCTCTTCCTGCAGCTGTCAGACTTTGTAAAGGGTAAAAAAAGGTCATTCAACTTTATCATTGAAGTTGAGTTTGAAGGATGTGAAGAAACCACGACTTTTTTTGGTCCAGTGAAGAAACAGCTATTCTCCAGTCATGTGTTACGGTTGTATACTGAGCTGTAAATGTTTGAATGACTGTCGCGTTTATTTTCAGTCTGATTGTCATGTTTGTCTGACAGTAATTGTAACCAGTCTAAAAAAAAAAACAATATTCTGGCGAGGTCAGTAATGTGTGATACTGTAGCCTAACATATGCAGAAATAGAAATGTGACGAGAATGTCAGAGCGTTTAAAAAAGACAGAGGCCAAGTGTCTGTGTTTGTGTGTTGGTTGGTTTCTAGTGTGTGATCTAGTGCATGCAGTACTCTCCTGTAGCTGCTGAGAAACAGAACTGTTATCTCTACCAACTTTCAATAAAGATGAAACTGTGTACATATCATTATGACACTGTCTTATTGTTGCTTTCATCTTAAAAATCCTTTTTAACAGGCTCATAAAACTGATCTGTACTTCTGAGTGAATGAGCATCCCGAGGACTTTATATAAAGATGGACACCCTGCCTCCTCTATGTTAGTGGATGGGACAAAGTTAAACATCAAAGTACATGTCCAATAACTTGATGTTTTAATTAAATAAAGTGTTAATGTATATATTTGTGTATAAGTTTAATTTTATTTAATTAAGTCCCTCTCAAGTTATTTGATTTAGTCACTGTAACTCAACATGCTAGAAAACATTTACATTGAACTTATGTTAACAAGTTTCATGGAACTCTAATATGTAATTGAAATACAGAAAGTAAATGTTTAAATGGGGTGAAACATGATTGACAGCTGAGACTGATTAGCAATTGGTTGAGGGCATGCATAGGCGGGACCTCGATACCAAGGCTTGTTACGTCCCCCCCCCCCAAGAAAAACAAAACTTGGTACATAGTCTCCCTAACAAGACACTAAACACTGCTACCAAACAAAATGGCTTCTAAAAGATAACGGTGGGAATATAGTTCCCAACAGTCACCCACCAAAAGAGTCACAGAGAAAGAGGGGGTGTAAATAACAATGGGCATACAACAAATTCTTCAAACAAGCAAAACCAACAACACAACACAAACAACACAAAGTCAGAGAATCAACTGAAGGTGTTGATCCACTGACAGCAAACAAGCAACTGAACAAGGACCTCCTTATAAACCCTCCCAGCCTCAGGGAGCTCAGGTGCTTCCTATTGCTCCTGATGAGCTGGGGAACCTGGGACCTGGACTCTGATCTTCATGTGATCTTTATGGCCATAGCACCTCCCCCTTTAAAAGACAAATACTGTACAACAGATTTGTTGATGTAAAATAGATTAAATAAATAGAAAATAAATTCACTATTTTTACAAACACAAGTAAATGTATCAGTATCAATCTCTTCACTGACACTTTCTGATTTAGCCTAAGAATCACCAACAAGGATTTGTTTATCCATCAACCAGTGACTACAGCCTGTTTTAGTGCATCTTTTTTGACACCATGCCACAGTAATGTCAAACTGGAGAGCAATTTGCATGAGGTCTGCATTTTTACATGAGTTCAGTGCTTCCCATGTCAGATTCTCTATAAATGACTCCAAACTAAATTCTGTTTGTAGAGCGACAAACTAAATACAGGTTTATTTCATTCACTTATTATGCCCCCCCCCCCCAAAGAAAAACAAAACCTGGTACATATTTTTTGGGAAACTAACAAATCACTGCAACAAAACTAACAAATTGGGTCCTAAAAGTTAACGGTGGGATTATGGCTCCCAACCGTCCACCACTGAAACTATAAAACAGAACCAAAAGATAGTGAGAGTCACAGAGAAAGAGATGGTGTAAAGAAAAACAGGCAAACAACAAATTCTTCAAACAAGCAAAACCAACAACGCAAAACCAAAAACACAAAACCAACAACACAAAACCAACAACACAAAGTCAGAGAATCAACTGAAGGTGTTGATCCACTGACAGCAAACAAGCAACTGAACAAAGACCTCCTTATAAACCCTCCCAGCCTCAGGGAGCTCAGGTGCTTCCTATTGCTCCTGATGAGCTGGGGAACCTGGGACCTGGACTCTGATCTTCATGTGATCTATATATTATCTCTATATTATCTCTTTATGATCTATATATTATCTCTAGATGATCTATATAATATCTTTATGGCCATGACAGGCTTCATCCCTGGTATCCATGATATTCTGGCTTCATTTCAGCATAAAAATGATCAAAAGAACTCGTGCACAGTTTGTAACCAGTCAAAATAAAGTCAACAAGTGAAGGTGAACTCTCTTTGGTATCTTTTGTCAGAGGCAAAGAACTCTGCTCTACTTATTGATTTGTTTTGGCTGAATGTCACTGTCCCACTGTTGGATGTTTATTTTTCTCCCACCCACAATAATGTGAAGCCCACAAATCAATTATTTACCAAGAAGAATATTAAGAGGAATATGAAAAAGAATATTAAAAAATGTTTTCATAAGAAGAAATAGAAAGAATAAAAAGTGTCAGCACAAATGTGCCTGTATTATAAACTATATAAATAAACTCTACAGTATATCAGCTGTTTTTCAGGTACGTTTCTGTAACTTTACTCTCTGGACATGTTTTAAGTCACATAGCTTAATGTTGAATAACCATTTGTGAGTGATGTGATTGTTCTAAAAAAAAATAAGTGCAAATTTGTTTTGACGAATTCTCAAACAAGTAATATTTTTCTTTTAGAATCTTTAAATCTACTAACTTCTGGACACAAGATGTCTCCTTCACTGAGCACAGAATGTCTGGAGTTCAACATGAGGCTTTTCTTAATGGAGTTGTGAGGCCGTAAAATAATTTTTGTTCGTCACAAATGTCAACAGAGACACTTTTCCTCTTCTGCAGATGAATGTGGAAACAGTCTAATAGCATCAAACTCTGCACGTACAGCTCGGTCAGACACTCAAATGAAGATAAAAATTATAATTTGAAATACTAGGAGCGGGTAAGTGGGGTTTATAGAGCTGAGAACCCATCGTGTCTGGTGCTAGAAGCCAAGAGGACAAAGTTCAAAGTAGTAGCTGAGGAGAGACGAGGACACTAATCAGAGGAACTGTGACACAGACTCACTGAAACACACTCCAGCAGATCTCTCAGCGGGAATCACTTACTGAAGCAGAGCTTCTCACCCTGTGGACCGCTGACTGAGCCTGAGGCGAGAAGACAGAGTGAGTACAAACCGACAATGTTTATCATGAACGTCACGTCTGCCCCACTCTGTCTGTGTCTGACATCTGTCACTTCCAGGATTTAAAGTACACACTTCCTGGTATGGAACAGATTTGTGCAGTTTTGTAGAAAATCCTCAATCTCAGTTTTTTCTGTAAGTTTAAGCAGCTAAAATAAAAACGAGAAGCCATGAAACAAAAATGAATAAGTCGTGTAACTGTTTCGATAAAATAGAGAGCGTCACAAGTTTTTCTGATCTTTAAAACTGTGTGTTCTAAAGGAAACGTGATTGAATCAGTTGACGTTCAGTATGTTAATATAAGATTGACTCTGTTCCTCTGATGAGATTATAAACCACTTTCTTTAAAATGTTCCTCGAATGTTTACTGTATTCTCCCTTCCAACAAATGTTTTTATGAGTCAAACGTTAAATTTAAGTCAACGGTTAAACGTTATCAACTTCATTAATTTTAATAATTCTTTTGTAACCTCAGTCGACCTCTGCTGTGGTTTGCACTTATCTTGTGCTGTGAGGGATTAATAAAGTATCTTGTTTATATCGTATCAAATATCATGTATCATATCGCGTTGAGTTGTATTGTATCGTATTATTTCCAATTGTATCATATCAAATGATATTGTCTTGTGATGTGTCATAAAATATAAGATCATTTCGTAATTACTTTGATTTGTTCTTGAAATCAGTTTATTCCTTCTAACTTGCATTATTCTATTTTAAAGAAAGCGAGAGGAAATTTAATACCACTCAAGTAAGTCAACCAGAAAGTGTGTTTTCTCAAACATCACCATGCACAATATTCCTTACCCTCAACCTAACTCTGCAGAGGATTGTTGCATAACTCTTCAGAAAGATATTCTTCTTCATCTCCTTCTCTCCCTTCACATCAGCCTGAGCCAAACAATGTATTATCTGCATATCTGTGCAAAGCTTATCTGTCATGTTGAGATTGGTCCTGAGAAGCGATCAAACAGCATGGATTAGAAAATGAGGTCACTCTGGGTCTTCTCCCTGGAAGAGTGTGTCACACAATCCCTCTGTCTGTGTATCTTATCTACAGTGTGTGAACTCCCACTGAAGGCAGGTACAGCCACTTTATAATCTGTTTACATTGTTTAGCTTGACCTAAAGTGACTGGTGATATCGCCCCTGTGGTGGAAAACCACTGGAGGTTACCACAGTTCAAAGCCCCTGACATAGAGAATGCTTCTGCGTTCATAACCTAGAGTTTCAGCGTGTTTTGGATTCACACGAGTATGAGCTCAGCTCCTGGGCTCCGATGCTCGTCAGGAATATTAATTCTTTAGCATGAGGCAAGCTGCCAGCAACACAGGCCTGTGATCTGATTTAATCTCTTGCTCTATCGTTAAATCCTCGCTCGAAATCGTCAGACCTCAACAAAGAGTAAATATCAGTGAATCACGTGTTAAAACATAAAATCACATCAATCACATGTTGAACCTTAGTTCAGTCATGTCACAGCATTTAAATGTCAAACACACTTTTAAATCACTTGGTGAGGAAGTGATCAAATTTACTTCAGATTATAACCAGGACGTTTAACCCAGAACTTCATGTGGATCAGAAGTTTTATGATTAAGGTCAAAGGTGAAGTTTTCCACGTCTTTAATGGACCAAAAACAGGAAAATACAGATACGTCTTAATCAAATATGAACCTCATCAAACCTTTATTGCATGTGACACTAACCTGCAATTTTTGCATGCACAGGTTCCCCCACATATTGTCCCAGCGCACATTCCTGTGTGTTGTGGCTCGCTCCAGTGGTAACCATGACGACTGCAGAGCCACCCAAGGGACTGTACCACCGAAACAATAAGGCCCGCCCATCAGACGAGCCCTCCAATCACGGTATGATTAAGATTTTGTTGTCTGTTTGCCAAATGTGTGTGTAATTACTCACAGACTGAAATAGATTTCAAGTTGGATATGTGTGAATATGTGTTCGTTCTCTCTGCAGTTGGGAACCCTGGTAACGTGCAGGAGGACGAGCTGAGACAGTGGCAAGAACATGCCAAGGTTTACTGGATTTCTTAAATATAAAAATAGACATGTTCAGGCTGTGCAGAGCAAACTGAAAGCAGCATAATGTGCAATGTGGTTAAAGGAAAAAACAAAACTGTCTCCTGTTCTTCATCCTGCAGAAGGTGAAGGTAAGAGTGCTGGAACAGATCCAGGATCAGCTCAGTGATATTCTAGACGAAGCTCTGACTGAGTCCGTTCAGCCTTTCACCCACATCCAGCCGACCATTAACGGCAAGACGACAAAAAAGCCCTCAGTGAGGTGAGAAGCAGCAACACACACAGGATTTCTCATTGGTCTGGTAGATGTATATCATTTCAATGGCTGTAAACCATTTTCCTCTTGGTTTTGTTTCAGGTCTCAGAAAATGGATGATGGCAAAGTGTTTATAGACAGGCCATCACTGCTGGAGTAAGTATAAAAGGCTGATGGTTGATTTCCTATTCAGTATGCAAACACAGCAGGGTGCAGGCCAGTGTGAAGTAACAATATATCAGTTGTTTACTTGGGCAATCATTTGGTTCAATCAATGTGAGAGAACACCACTTAGTAGAGTCCAAACCTCTGCCAAGGTCCAACAGTCCTCTTATGAAACCACATTTGGATTGATCCAGATTCTTATTTGGATCGGCACCAAATTGCAACACTGTCATATCAGTCGTCCAATTTTTACATCAAGATCCATAAATTATTCTCTGAGAAATCAATGAAAATAGAATATATCTCCCTTTGATCCAGATCTACACAAACATTTAATATGCTCTTTCTTGACCAATACCACATCCCTCCACCACGTTTCATGGAAAGGGGTGAAAACATAAACGTACTAACAGATTTTACATAAAGAAACCGTAAACAACCTTACATCCTCCTAATGAGGGAAATATATGATGCATACACTGTATATAAATATGCACATAAATTTGGCATAATGTGATTTTAATGAAATACTGCTGTCTGTGCTTTCCTCCTCTCCATCAGTGAACTGTTTGAGATCACTCACATCAGGACCATCTACCACATGTTCATAGCCGTGCTCCTCATCTTCTGCCTGAGCACGCTGGCTGTCGACTTCATCGACCAGGGCAGGTGTGTCACATCATCCCAAAACTCTACGACCCTGGACCAAATCTACTGCAGACTCAATCAGCCTGAAGCTTTTAAAAACTTCTCCTTCACTTCTTATCATCTTCCCCTCCCTCCCTCCCTCTGTCCCCTCATCCAGCCCCTCTGCTCATCACGGCCTCAGAAAGATTGTAAAATCAATCCCTCTGAGTATTTCTGCTGCTGCAGCTTTGGGCGGCGCTGTGACGAATTTGGTTTGATGCTCACAGACGCAGGATTGTGAGATTAATAATTGTCTTTCTCACTGGAACAATAAGCTCTGCTGGGAGATTCTGTTCAATACATTCACCCTTCAGTTAACATTGTTTTTTAATATGGGGTAAACTGATGAAATAAGAAATAATATTTCATTTGCAACAAGCACAATTTTAAGCAAATCCTCTGACATGCTGCAGTGGGTGGGTATTTTAAATCTGTTATTATCATCACCGGAGGGGTCTTGTCACAAGGGAGACAGTGATGGGGAAATGTTTAAAGCCTTGAATGGTGCTTTTGCATTTTTTAAACATCTTCATATCATTTAATTCGTCATTCAAAGCCCAGTTTGAAGGTAAAACTGTTACTGGACGCTCGATTTCCTCAGGAACAATGTTCAGTATCAGTATTTAAACATCTCACTGAAATAATGATTTGCTTGTTTTTATGGATTGACTGTTTCTATGTTTTCTATATAATGTTTTCCTCTAGCTCACCTCCCCTTTCTCCCGAACCCCAGGTTGGTCTTGGAGTTTGACCTGCTTTTCTACGCCTTCGGGAAGCTGGGTACAGTCATCCAGGCCTGGGTCGTGATGTTCCTCTACACCCTGCTCCTGCCCTACTACACCCTGGTGTTTTGGGCATCCCTGTACCACATGTTCCCCTCCAAGTTGGGTCTTTCTCTGGGGACAGGATTAATCATGTCTGCCGCACAGACCTGTGTTCTGGGGCTGTTCCCGATCTACATAGTCGTAGAGAACCAGCTGCCGCCAGCTTCGCGGTTCATCGTGATACTGGAGCAGGTCAGTGTGTGTGTGTGTGTGTGTGTGTGTGTGTGTGTGTGTGTGTGTGTGTGTGTGTGTGTGTGTGTGTGTGTGTGTGTTTGTGTGTGTGTGTGTGTGTGTGTGTGTGTGTGTGTGTGTGTGTGTGTGTGTGTGTGTGTGTGTGTGTGTGTGTGTGGTTGTGTGTGTGTGTGGTTGTGTGTGTATGTTTTAGAAACATCTTTGAAGTGAATAGCACGTAGCATGTGAGTAATTAGTTCCTCAGTTGAGTTGTTTTGCTGTCACATTTCTAAAGACGGGGTGCTGCACTGCTTCAGGCCCTAATTTCTGCAAATGTCATCCACATTCATCAGAATTGTTGATAATATTGGCTAATTTGTGTTTATCACACACACTGTGTGTATGTTTATGTGTGAAAACATGGCAGCAACATTGCAGAACGTCTGTCGGAGAACACAGATACATTTATTTCATTTCCATGAGGGCACAGCCTGCTACAATTCTTTAATTTCCACAGGAACAATGTAATGTTTAGCTGGTAGCTAGTAATCTGTGTGTGTGTGTGTGTGTGTGTGTGTGTGTGTGTGTGTGTGTGTGTGTCAGAAAACTGAATACTTGAGTCAAAGGTATAAATAGAATAAACAAGGCAACAAGAGCAGAAAAACCTGAAGAGGCAAAGTCAATAGAACGGTAAACATGTCAACAGACAAAACTACCTCACACTCACCCTTTATGAGACCCTTGGCAGACAGTGTGGGTGTAAATGTAATTTTCTGTGACTCATGGACGCGCACAGAGGAGACAGAGATATTTTAGTGCAGTCACACAACAGGCGACATGATGGTGATGAACCCAACTACAGAGAAACAAGATTTCATTTCTTCTGAGTTTCAAAATATGAAAAATGTGATTTGTTTATATAGATGCATCAAACCAGTAGCAGGATTGGACATTTTTATTGATTATACTTGATGTAGAGAAGCCCGTAGAGCAACTCAGGACAAATCAAGTGTCCAACTACATTTATATGGCACACTTCCCCTCCCTGCAACATAATGTTGATCCATCCATCCATCCATTCATCCATTATCTACACATGGCAGCCTCCTTAGAGAGGACCTCTGATGTTAATATATATAAGTATTTAAATAGAAAGAGTCCAGTCTAGGGTAAATAAAACAGCAATTTGTGCAACTTAGATGATTAAACACGAGTGAAAACAACATTAGGAGTATTTTCCCTTTCGATGAAATCTTTCATACTGGACCTTTAACTCCTAAAATGTGATCAGCATGATACAAGTGCAATGTGAATTGCTGCTCAGAAGGAAAATCTAATTGAACTGAACCCAAGATAATACATATAGTTATTTGAAAAATTTAATTTCTTCTTCCCTTATCCATACCGCCTTTTTTTCTCTAAGTTTTAGGGAAATGCCTCCAGTAGCTTTTGTGAAATCAAACAACAAACCATCCAACAAACAAACAAACAGAGGTGGAAACAGAGGATAATGATAAAACCTAGTAAATAACATATTCTGGACCTAAAATCATATTAATGGTTGATGCACGTTATAAACGCAGCCCTGCCACCAACAGGAACATTGTGAGAAGAAACCCGTGCTGGCCAGAGATGGCGTCTGTCCAGCTGGAACGCCACAGAGACAGCATGCAGATCTCAGTGTTGCCAACGTTTGAACATCACACACCCATACTGTAATACCTCCTCATCCTCTTTATTACACGGGGCCCGGCTTCCCAAAACCGCCTTAGTGCTAAGATCATTTTATCTCCATTCGATGGAGTGAGATAATCCCCGTGTGCTCTGATGCTTTTGGGAAACCCAGAACTGATCCTCATCTGACCCGGGTCCATCCAGACAAGTGTGGACGCTATTCCGAAGCTGTCAATTAATTTGATGCATAAATGAAGGATTTTAATTCACTAAATTGCGCAGAAGGAGTGAGTGGTTCCCTGAGTTCTCCGCCTGCAGCAGCAGAGAACACTCAGATATATCATGTGTTTGAAATCCAAAGGAAGAAATTGAGGCCATAAAGATGTGGGTTGTTGTCATCAGACAGTTTGTGCATTCATGCGATAAAGACAGACACTGTTACTACTGGTGCATTATGTCTCACTTCATATTATATCTCTATCCGTTTCCCTCAGATTCGATTCCTGATGAAGAGCTACTCCTTCATAAGAGAAACTGCTCCAGTTATAATGAAGAATACACCAAAGGAAGGTACTGTATTATATTGATGTCAGGTGTACTTACTCCTCAGGCTGCACCATTACTCACAGTGACACAAGTGGACACCAGAGAAAAATGACTAAAGCAGAGTTTAGTAGGTTACCAATGATTCATGCTGAAGTGAAAACTAACAATGAATGCATCCACATAAACAACCTGGAGAGTGTGCGGCCCAATGAGGTTCTGTTGGTGAAAGACAAAATAAAGAAACATGGAGGTGAAGCGAGTCACTCACTGCAGGAAAATACCTCTAACAGAAAAAAAACGTCATAGCTACGTCTGCAATCTACCAGGGTTTGAATCACGTTATATGGAATAGAACAGTATTTTAGCGTGTACTTTGATTTTTTTTAGTTTGGTTCATGTCCCATACACTAACATGGAGGAGGTGGGATTTAGTTTTTTCTGATCGTACCTGTGTTTAACAAGTTTTAAATGCCATCGTTATTAGCAAGAGGCTCAAACTAGTCTGAAGTACTGAAAACAAACAATCAGGAGAATATATTAGAGACTTTAGTGCAGATCCTTTGGTATAATTGTTTAACGATTCTGCACTAAAAGTGACTCATTTCATTTTGAAGACAGTCATTTGTTCGCAGGTTCACAGAAAAGTTTTAGAATTCAAAAACTGGAGATGATAATATCAGGCCAGACAATGAAAGAAGAAAAATTACATGAGGAGCTTAACGTCTTATCTCTCAGACTTTAAATCTGTTATTTTTAGATCCTCTATTTAATAATTCAAGGTCCTTGAAGCCTCAGAACTGAATCACTTCTAGTTTGATTTTCTCATGAACTGAATTCTCTTTATTTTTCAGGAGAAGGTCCCATATTCCCGACATTGTCGAGCTATTTGTACTTCCTCTTCTGTCCCACTCTCATCTACAGGGAATCATACCCCCGGTAAGACGTATTACATTGTCCCCCTACATTGATCACGTTTGCTGATTATTTCATGAACATGTGTAAATATAAATGAAAAATGAAATGTAGCAGCACCACAAACTCACAACTCTTCAACTTTTTCTACTTCATTTATGTAGAATTTCAAATCAATGCGATTTATTTAGGTTTCACTGTATATTTCTATATTATATTGTTTCTTTTATTAGGTGTTGTGTTTATTTTTTTATATGGTAACAACTGAGAGAGCTTTAAAAGACCTTTAGAATATGTTGGTGTTTCTAATTCCACATTCTGTGCAGATAAAAACAAGAAATGACATGATTATAAACTGACAAAATGTGAATCTACAGTATCGCTCTGTCTATTTCTGAAGAAGCGACATCCTGTCTTTCTTCCACAGAAACAACCACATCAGATGGAACTATGTGGGCAGTACTCTTGCCATGGTAAGACTAAAGTCTGACTGTTCATCACAGTGATGTATTTTCATATTTTAGAGAAATGTATTTAAACCTACTGAGAAGCTGTTTGTGGAAAGAAACGATGATGTAGCTCATATAAATGAAGGGATCAGAAACGACAGATGGTTAACGGCTTTAATATTTGATATGATAACATAGATCTTCAGTGATCTAATAGTGAGCATCCTCTAAATATGTATTTCATTAGTTTACAACATTAATATTATCTGTATCCACAGATCTTGGGCTGCCTGTTTTACGGCTACTTCATTCTGGTTCGCCTCTGCGTGCCCGTCTTCAGACCCGAGACCAACCAGCCATTCAGCACTCGGACGATGGTTCTGGCTGTTTTCCACTCAATACTACCAGGTACTTTATTCTCTATCAGCTGCACACACACCCACTACATGAAGCTACGATTACATTGCCCGCCTGGAACATATAAATGAGAGTGATGAGATTAAAGATGCAATTATGCAATCAGATACAGTTTAACTTAAAGACTGGCATGTTTACTACCCTCTTTACGTGAACAGCTTTTCGAGTAAGTGCTGATATAAAAGCGTCAGTGTTAAGTTATAGTTCTTGTGAGGCAGCTGGGAGCACTGCACCAAATAACACCCCCCCCCCCCTCCCCTCTCTGTTTGTGTGTCCCAGGTATTATGCTGCTGCTCTTGTGTTTCTTCGCCTTCCTGCACTGCTGGCTCAACCTCTTCGGGGAGCTGCTGCGTTTCGCTGACAGAATGTTCTACAAGGTGTGTGTGTGTGTGTGTGTGTGTGTGTGTGTGTGTGTGTGTGTGTGTGTGTGTGAGTGTGTGTGTGTGTGTGTGTGTGTGTGTGTGTGTGTGTGTGTGTGTGTGTGTGTGTGTGTGTGAGTGTGTGTGTGTGTGTGTGTGTGTGTGTGTGGTTGATGTGTGGTTCCACCCCTCCTGTGAGGATTTATATTATTACAAGAAATTGCTCCAGGACGGCTTCACAAAATAGTTTAAAGGGAAGGCTCACCCAAGAATGAAAATTCACTCATTATCTGCTCACCACTATGCTGATGGAGAGGCAGGTGAAGTGTTTATGAGTCCACAAAACACTTTAGGAGTCTCAGGGGTAAACGGTGCTGCAGCCAAATCCAAAACAATTGAAGTAAATGGTGACCGATTCTTCAAAAAAAAACAACAGAAACAAAAACAGAAACTGCCTCCATGCTGCTCCTGTGGCATCATCCAAGTGTCTGTAAGCCCTGACATTCAGATTCGACTTGACAAGGCGTCATATGCACAGAGTTTTCAGCCTAAATGTCCTCTATCCACCTGTGGAGCTGCGTTTGCACATGGATCACAGTGACATTTAGGGCAGAAACCATTTTTATGGATTTCACTCTCATTTGTTGTGATTTTACTTTTTTTGATGATAATGTGGCCACATATTTTTCTTTAATACAGTGAAGCCATATTTCATTGTTAGTTATTATGTTTAAAGGATAAAATCACACAGATTTGTCTCTGACCAGTGTAACGTGAACATGCAGCATGAATTATTTTAGTGTAGTGTTTTCTCAAGTTTGAAAAGGATCATACTCTTCTCAGTTTTCAATTTGATCCACTGATTTAACAATCCCATCCTTTTCTTTTCCAGGACTGGTGGAACTCTACATCCTTTGCCAACTACTACCGCACCTGGAATGTGGTGGTTCATGACTGGCTGTATTACTACGGATACAGAGACTTCCTCTGGGTGAGTAAACAAGAAATAATCAATAAATCACATGGGTTTTTTTTGTATTTCCAAATTGACATATCACATGATGAAGTCTGCACTCGTCCTGTAATTCAAGTGACACAGAATCTACACTGAAGCAGTCTGACCTCTGAACTCTGAACCCCCCCTCCCCCCTGATCCCTGCAGCTGTCAAATAGGAAATTCCGAGCAGCTGCCATGCTCTCCGTGTTCATCGTCTCCGCTGTCGTCCATGAGTACGCCTTGACAATGGGCCTGGGATTTTTCTATCCCGTCATGTTCTGCTTGTTTGCAGTATTTGGAGGTGAAGGATAAAATACAGACCAAATATTATTTTTTTTGAAATACTCTGTCTCAGATCTCACAGCCTGAGCACAAACACAGAGTTAATAGTTAACTAAACATAGATAAATAGATAATCCTTATCAACAACAACATTTGCCTCATGTCTGGGGTTTTTGTTTTTGCAGTGGTGTTCAACTTCACCATGAACGACAAGCGTCAGAGTCCCGTGTTCAATGTCATCATGTGGGCGTGTCTCTTCCTGGGCCAGGGCGTCCAGGTGTGCCTGTACAGCCAGGAGTGGTACGCTCAAATACACTGCCCACGCAAAGAGGTACGTACTGTAGGTGTTACCAGAAGGAGCAATATGGCTCGATCTGGACTTTAATTTCTTTCTTAATATCTGAATGATGCTGATTCTACTCTTTCTTACACGTGACCTTATTAATAGATCAGGTATAAGGGCAGGTATTTCTTCAAACTGAGATTGAGAGACACACATTGTTCTGCAGCAGCTCTGTAGATTTACACATAATCAGTGCTGCAGTTACTCAAAAACCTTCCTAAAGCAGGAGGAGACAGACGCCACTTTATTTTATTGCAATAAAAACCAAGGTTTGTGTTATTTAACTTTGGCCACGTCTGCAACAGAACAGGAACTCGTCTGGGAAAAGAAAATGGATGAAACCTGATAGAAAGTGAGATTTGTGAGCCTTGTGTCAGCAGAAATATGACGATTTATTAATCTATATTGTTATTATACTTTCTGTTAGCTTTATTAAGGCCTTTATTCCAAAAATGTCGCCGTCACTGTTTTAAGCTCAGTGAGAAGCTGCAGGGAAGTTATAGATGAGGTAAAGATGAGCCACAGATACAACTAGTGATTGCAATTACCACTTAATGAAAATACCATGTAAAGTGGGATTTTCTGATTGCATCCACTTTCTACTAGGGGTGATTAGCATAGTACTTTCTTGATAATGAAACTAGAACACTGTAGCACTCAGTGGAGCACATACAGTACCTCCAACAACGTCCAACAGTCCACTTTAAGTCCTTAAATCAAGCTGCACCAAATTTCACACACTCATAGATATTAGTTCTCTAAATGTGCCTGATTTTTTTTTTCTTCAAGATCCATTAATTATTCTTTGGGAAATAAAATAAATGTCCAAAAATCTGGCAATGTTAAAGAAAGTAATAAAAAAAAAACTTGATCCGCCCCTGATCTGGATCCTCACCAAGGTTTGATGGGCTCTTCACTGACCTTTCCCTCCTCCCTCCTCTGGGTTTCATGATAATATGTTCATGTTGCAAACAAACAAACCAACGGTCGAACAGACAGGGCTGAAAACAACCTTCTTGGTAATATAACCTGACAGTGAGATTTGTGATTCTTTCTCCAAGAGAAATATGAATATATATGTATCTCTACTGTTATATTCTTTATAAGGAGTTTGAGGCCATAAACAACTTGACTGAATAGTTTAGCTCAGTGAGAAGCTGCGGGGGAGTTTACGTGGAGGACTCTGCACTACAGTGATGTCACTAGACTGCACTTTGGCCCCAGTTTGAGGTACTTCGAGTGAAAATAGACCAGTGGGTGAAAGGCATTAGTGTAAACACCCACACACGCACACACACCCACACACACCCAAACACACCCACACACAAAGTGCATGAACTTCTTTATAAAGAGAAAACACATCCATTTTACCCACATAAACCTGTGACGGAGCCCCACATGTGTTGAGCAACTGATGTTTTTTAAAACTCTGACGCCCCCCCCCCCAACCCACGTCCAGGCATTTGATGAAGTCCCAGATGTGAAGGATTTTCATGACAGATGGACACAGATGTACTTAATATACTTACTCCTCTGTGAACTACTACTGCATCTCTGTGTGCCCCCCCCAGCTAAGGCCTCCTCTACAGCCTGTGGTGTCATTCACACATACACACACACACACACACACACACACACATGGCTTAACATAGATAACAACTGTCTAAAAATAGAGGTGGTGTCTGTAAAATGAGATTATAATTATTATAATAAATGGATGTTAATACCACCACTCTGTTCTTTCTGTTTTTTCATCAGAATAGTTTCTGGGAGCTGGTGACGCCTCGGTCTTGGTCCTGCAGCTACCAGAGATGAAGCTGCCTGTCTCCTGCTCTGGAAGGATAAAGGATAGAGGGATGAAAAGATGAAAAGATCACGACAGACTGAACGTAGCTGAAAGCGTGGAAGGAAAACTCGAAAGACGTGCATCTTTTTTATTGTGTGAAGATTTCTTTGGGTCATGATGTGACTATCACTGTTTTGGTCATAATTTTATCCAGGAGTGATGTTTTCCATATGTCACATCTGGATTCTTCCCTCCACCTAGGAGGTTATGTTTTCGCCCCTGTCCTTTTGTTTGTTTGTTTAAGGGGACATTAGGGCCTTGGCTGAGATAACTTTTTGTTTGTCTGATTGTTTTAATGTGTTTAATAATTCAGACTGTTTAAAAAAAGTGTTTACTGTGTAAGTTTGAAAGTTTTAATAAGAAGCCCTGAAGGAGCACCAAACAACTTGCTGTCAAATTAGGTGCTTATTTAATTTATTTCTGCAGTATTTGTACTAGAGCTACAGCCAAGTCAAGTTTAATTTTGGTGTGAGACACAAACTTGTGTTCTTAAGTATCTGTATGCAGTGCATCATTAGTTTGTCACCTCAGGAGTTTTCTCATGTGAATGGAGCAGCCTTGTGTCTTTGATTTTATAATTTCACTCAAAACTGGTGACTACAGGCTTCACCGCACACTGGGGCTCCTGACCCGCAGTGTGTGTGTGTGTGTGTGTGTGTGTGTGTGTGTGTGTGTGTGTGTGTGTGTTGTTTGTGTAATCCTGCCTTGGTTGCCGTTCAGAGCGCAGGGATTGGTTGGAACAGCAGGTACGTGAAACCACCAAACACAGGAAGCACGGCGTCTTATCTGTCGGCCACAAAGCCTCTGTTTGTGTAGCCACCACGTTTTTCTGAAGTCATACAGGAAGAGCAGGATTATCATTGGTACAGTGTTTGCATTAGTGACGTAATGCTCTGTAAACTGATACCAACCCTCACAGTGGTGGAGCAGGACGTGTACTTTTGGATCCACTGTCAGTAGTAGAATTGAATCTACGTGTATTTGTGTGTCTTGGCTTCTCTGTCTTCTGCATATCAATGATCCAATTTAAATCATGGTCTTCGCTGGATGAACACAGACCAAAGACATACAATATTTTATAAGCATCCTGAATTGGAAGAACATTGTAATTACTTTGGAGTTGTGTTGTTGTACATCAATATAAATGTAAACCAAGTGTTCACTCTCCTCTCAGCTCCGCTCCGGTGTCCACAGCATGTCTGAGAGCAACATCTATCTCTGCAGCAGCTAAATGCTCCCCAGTGTTCACCAGCTACTAAACAACTTTGTCTGCAGGGCTGTTTAGTGCCGAGCTGTAGCACACGGCTTCTTGAATCCAAGACAGATGAGAGAAGTGAGACTAGACTGAAGAGTTGAATTCCTTTCTCTTTACACAGTCGCTGAATCCATTGTTCGTGTAAAATGTTGAATTTTCACCCTTTTATTATCCTTAACAAGAGAGAAGCCACTTAAATACGTCCTTCAACCTTGAATCACAGTCCAATGACCAGACTTTAACTACCCATCGTCTTTTCAGTTGCTGATCAGTGAAGGACCTGATGAAATGAAAAACAGTTCGTCCGACTCCCTGTGTTTATCAGCCTGGATCACAGTGGTATGATGTTATTCAGTCTAAAAATATTGATCAGTGCAGCTTTTATTCAGCTTCACAGATGTTTTATCGATGTGTTGCATTACAGTATGAAATGAAACTATAATGTTTGGTTGGTAAACTAATGGTGGAGAGGAAGTTATTAATTGCATCTAATCTTTATCTGACTTGATAAATGGATCGATTACACAATAAAATAATAAAATGAAAGCTGTCATGAGATATTGAGCAGCGGATGCAGCCAGTGTTAATGCATCAAACACAATAAGTCTATAACAGCTTCTCCTCCGCCAGGAACATTTCAATGTGTTTTTTTATTTTTTAACCAGTACTTTTGTTCTGGATGAGATGGATGTTTTGCTTTTCTAAATTCCATCAGGAATTTCTCTGCTCTGCATGAGCCACATAAAAACAAATAAATAAAAGATAACTTTTTACTTGTTAAACAAATGTAAGTCTCATTCTGTCACCACATGAGACATGTTTCATGGTGTCTGCATCACAAAGTGCTGAGATTTAACTGGAGCTGAAATTCAAACCCCTGCTTGGCCGGTCTTTACTGAACCGCAAGAAATGTTCTGGTTCTTTCTTTCTCTATAGATGGAAAATATGCACATGGACACGTCCTCAGTCAGACTGGATTATTTTCCTCCCCTCAGGATGTCCTGCAGAGGCCTCCGAACATTTCCAGGTTTCTGTGCCTCAAACAATTTTGTCTTATCAGGGGAAAAAGAAGAGAACAAATAAAACCTGAGAGACAAGAGCGGTTTATTGGTTTTATCAACTGGCAGGTTTGCCAAAGCACCGTAAGAAACAAACCAAGCGATAACCCGCGTTAATACATTTCAGTGGCAGCGAGATGCATTCAGGAGCAGTGGTATTAAAGCAAGTAAACAATTCAAAAACAAAACACGAACGTGGAAGAAAAGGGTTTAAAAACATCTCGAAACAAATGCACAACTTGGACAGGTTTCAGACTTTGCATGCTGTGTGCAACACTTTTTACAGCTGGCTGCAATTCTCAGGGAACTGAGCCAAACACACACACACACACACACACACACACACACACACACAGAGGGGGAAGGGCAGCAGGACACACTGCAGCTATAAAGAGGGATTAGAGAAGAACACGCAGATACTCACTCACTCCTATCTGAAATGCCAGCCAGCACCATCCTGCCACTGCTAGTGCACGGGCATCTATCCGTGTGTGTGTGTGTGCAATCATGCAGAGGGTGGGTTGTGTTGAGGGACAAATCAGCTTTGAGTTTTTGATCTGGAACAAAGTGGCTCAGGAGATGTGATTTTATTCCCGAATGTTTGGGAACATTTATAATCGGGGGGGGGGGGGGGGGTTTAGGGAGCACAGGTTAGGGAGGACGGGGCAGATTTACAGGGGGTCGCTGTGGAAAACCAACCAGGAGACAGACACAGACGGTCAGAGGAGAGATGCTAAGACAGTCAAGTACAGCTCAGTGCAAGCAACTTTAGACCCCCCCCCCCAAAAAAAAGACGTGAAGTAATTTAAATGAGAGCACTGCGAGCTGGGCACTGCGAGCTGGATAACAACATGTATCAGACCTTAAATCAAACAATGGGGCCACGCTTGAAGGACCAAGGAGGATGGATTTCACTCGTTTTAAGTGCACAGACACAGTAAATCTGCCCCACAGGTTTTTGCAGTCCAGCAACAGGGGCTTTAGTCATAATAGGCCCTGGTAGTAAGAAATGTGTGGCCTGCACCACATGATGGATGATGACAAGATCTAGTCATATGACTGTGGTGCTCAGGAAATTTTCACCTCAGCGACAAGAATCCAAAACACAACTGTTTTCCTGTTTAACAAACAGGGAACTCTTTTTTCACAGCTTTTTTTTTTTTATCTCGGTCAGGATCCATTAATTCGCAAAAAAACACTCAAAGGAACTGCAGCATAAAAAAAGACTTTTCAGCTGGAAGAAAATCAAGTAAAAGAAGGAAACCAAGGGGCTTTGGTCCCGGCTCCAGTTTCTGTCCAAGTGCTTCAAAAGAGCAGACGGGTGCAGACTGTTAAACACAGGTGCTCTGTCAACGACAAACATGGCGCTGCAGCACGCTCTCACGTACATTAAGAAAAATAAAACAGCCAAACTCCATAGAGTATTTACATATTTCATTCAGTGCATAATGGAGATCTCCTCCATTTCTCTTTGTCGAATCTATACAAGTCCGTTTAGAAAACTCGACAGCGTGAGGAGTCAGTGCCGAGGAATGCTCCTGCTTAGAATTGGTTACTTAATTGGTCTTGGCATCAGACAGTCCCCCGGCCGGCACTTTCCTTATTAAGTCACAGACAGAGACGTTTGTTTACATGCAGAGCAGTGCCGGGCCGCGAGCACTGGAAGGTCCCTGCACATATTAAGTTTCTCTGAGGTTGAGCTGATCCCACTAGCATTCATGTGACCATCAGTGGCAGTGCTGGAGGCTGCACGTACATTTAGACAGAGTTGGGTTTTTGTGCTAAAAGGAAAACATGCAGCTTCAGGAAGGGACAATTGGAACTTGTGAAAACAGAATGGTCTTTGTTTTGTAGGAAACTACTACCGTTATCTGACTATGTAGCATTTGGGAGCATCTCACTGTAACAATAAAACCCAACAGTGCTCAGAGGGCATCTATAATTCTGTGTGGTTACTCACATCTAAACAAACCTGGAGAATTTCTTTACGTTTGACCTCATCACCAAAATGGTGCTTCTGTGATTGACCCTTTAACCAGTTAAAATAGAAAGATGAGCTTGGACAGAGGATAGTGAAGAAGGTGGTTTAGAATAACATGTAAACAGGTCTCAGAAAATCTAAAGTCTACCCACACGAGGAGTGAGAATGATGGCTTAGCGCTCAGTAAAATATATTGTTTTCCAGAGGAGGTTTGGATATAAAATGTAAGAGAATAGAAAACTGAATCATTTGGCATTGATTGTTTATGTCAAAACACAGAAGATGAGCTGTCAATGTCTCAAAGTCTTTTCTCACTTCACTTTGTCTTGAAGTTATTTCTTGGCTATTTCACCAGTCGTGTTCGGTGCATTGCCTCTTCGCGACCAATCAGATTTCGGATGGTCGGCAACAGACGACAACTACTTCTGAGCGCGCTGCCTCGCCAGGCGCTTCATGAAGCAGCAGGTCACCGTGGCGATGATGACAATGCCCACGAACAAGGCGGAGGAGACGCCGATGACCAGAGGGATGAGGAGGAGGTCGGCAGCTGCGGAAATGAGAGAAGATAAGAGGGAAGGGTTCAGTGATGAAAACGGTCATTTGTATGAAAACTGCAAAAAAAGTACACACAAACACAAACACATTGATGAACAAAGTTTATGGACTTTGCTGCTGGATAAACTAAAAGCACAGTTTGCTCTGGTGGTGCAGTGATCTACAGCAGTTTTAATTTCCAGAGCCATGAACTCAATGTCGAACAGAAAACAAGTCAGCAACCAACTTTTGGCAAATTGTGAATTCCAGACAAAGCTGATATCTTTTGGTTTGGGACCCTGACTCAGACAAAAAAAGACTTTCAAGATGTCACCTTGAGCTCTGGGAGATTCTAATAAGCATTTTCACCTTCTAAATATTTGATATATTATTCATTGAAAATAAACTATTGTTAATTGCAACATTATTGGAAAGCAAGGTTGGAACCAAAGAATCTCAACTAGTTTTTCTTTCAGGAATTCCCAATTTCACTCAGTATGTGATCTAGTGGGATTAAGCTCATGTCTAAATATTTAAAATCTTAAAACTAGAGGAGCAATGACCTGCAGGCTGCAGGGGGGGAAGAGAAGAATCAATCTACTTAAAATGTGTAGACATCATTCAAGGTCAACGGTAAATGCTGGGAATTTCCAGTTATATTTACTGACCATAGGCAGATCGAACAGGAGACTGATCCCTGTTTGATCCGTCAGTTCGATCCCAAGTAAGTCAGATGAAATCTTTGAGGAAGATGAAAGAGTAGCACTTGTACCGTAACCCCACTTCCTCCCCCCAAAACAAAAATCTAAAAGGAGACACCCACCTCTCGCGTACAGGTAAACGGTCACTGCGTTTGATTCTGCTCTGACTCCCGTGTTGTACCAGCCTCCGTGCGGGTCCTGACCCCACGCCTCTGCATGACACACATACATGCCCTGATCCTCCATTGTTGCGGCGTGGACCCTCAGTCTGTAGCTGACGGCTGACAGGCGGTCGATGCTGATCTCGCTGCCGTTGACGTAGATGTCCGCAACACCGTTGTGCAGGAGAGCAGCCACCTGTGTCAGTTTCTTTACAGGGGGCTCTGACGGAGCAACAGCAGCAGCTGAACCCTGTCCCCTGTTTAAAACTGGTGCAGGGATTGGCCACCGCAGCCACTGGACCTGCACCTGGGCGGGACCTGTAGTCGTCACAGTGGCGTTGCAGATGAGGGTGATGGTGCTGCCTCTTTTTAGCAGGGGGCCGCGAGGCAGCAGAGCCGCAGCTGAAACCAGCACATCTGTAAGAGGAAGGGGTTGATCAAGGTTAAACTACATACATACATATATATATAATGTGATCAAAGAGATGGTTTACGTTTTCATTTCAATAATGTGATCTGAGTTTTGCTAACATGCATTTCTGAGGAATCACTCCAGATGTAGGGTTGGTGGTCTTCCCTTGAGCCAAACAATCACTGGAATATAACAACTTATTATTTATTCCTTTTTCAGCAAAACCACAAAAAAAATCAAAGTGAAACACGTCATAACATGAATTGATTTTTTAGGGGGCAGCTATAAATATTTAATTTTACAAATTAAATAGAAACTTGGAGTTGGGTCAGTTTTGGGGGGGGTCCTGTTACAGACTTGAGCCCAGCACATCGCAGCCAAATGGCCCAAAGCCCAGACCACCGGAGGGACACTCAGCAAATTGTTAAATCTGTCCTCAGACCAAAACAATACAGCAGCGACTGAACAGTCGATGCATTCAGCAGTGGAAAGAAAACAGCACATAGACAAGATCCAGTCAAGTACAGTTTAACATTTATCAGATACTTTTGTTAACACTCTCTGTTCCTCTGTCTGCACTGTCATTGCCACAAATGAAGCCTGTGTGTGTCTGAAAACACGAGTAATCCTCCCACCTTTGGTCTTCAGGTTGACCGTGACTCCCTCAGACTTCTGAGTGAGCGTCGCCGCCGTAGACGGGCCCGGGCTGCTCCTCCCGGCGTACACACTCACCACACACCGATACACCCCTGTGTCAGACGGCCGGGCTGAGAAAAGCTTCAGAGAGTACCTCCCCTCTGCCACTTTCTCCATGGATCCACCACTCGCTCTGCTGAGGTCATCGCCCCAGCTCACCACGCCATCTGTGCTCAACCGGGCCACCTCCACCTGGACGTAAAAAAACAGTCAGTGTGGGTTAGTTTCTAGTAAAAGTCTTGAAATAAATCACATGTATTTTCATTTACAGTCTGAGAATACTTAATATTACTGCCAAAAAAACTAGGTCGTGGCTTAGCAGACTGATGACGTCAAGCAAACATCAGTGTCACGAAAACTAACAGTCAGTTTCTTCACGTCTTTAATGGAAAAAGCTGCTTTTTGGCAGCAAACTATCAATTTTGTCAAAACTTTGCCTCCAGCACTTGAACACCCCACACCTGCAAGTCTGTCTTTAAGATGAATAACCACACAACAATAATGTAACTGACAGAAAATATGAGAATTAATTGTGCATATGATGAATTACCTGTCCGTGCCTACAATTGCAAATTACACTCACCGTCAATCATTTTCTGTGATTTTTCAATGAATCATAATTAGTATTAGATTTCAAGCCACTGCATGCAGTCTTATAATGTTTCATGAGTTTTTTTCATTAATAGGCATGTGTTTATATAAGAATTAATAATTAGACAAATTTACTGTGTCTTCTTATGATGCATACCTCAGTTACAATGAGCTGAATCAGCACACCTTTACATCGTCCTATTACATGTAATCAAACACATTTAGCTGTGATCCGTAAAAACAAAAATCTGTATCATATCACTTTTACACCAAAGTTAGTGGGTATATGCAGGTTCTTACATTTCTGTTTTCCCCACAGTGACTTGTGTTTGATGTCAAAACGTGCTGAAAACAAACGCGTCAGAAGACTCACTGTCTAGCCAGTGTTGCATCTTGCACGATGCGAAGAAAGCAAAAATCTCTGTGGCAGTACACACACATTCATGGCTATTTAAAAGACAAATTCAATGTGAGTCCTAACAGCAGTGTCAGCATCTGGACTGCCAAAATAAAAAAGAAGAAGAAAGTAGCGCATTTACCCAGGTTTAATTTTTCAATCATTGCCAATCGGAGCTGGAGCCAATAAAAACCCACGTCAGTGAGTTATTTGACCCTGGAGTGAATGTTTATTGTATATATTCTCATTGCAGACAAAAGCTGTTGGTGATGTTAGTGAGTGTTAGTGGGTTTCTTTGAACCAGTGGAAAAGGAGCTTAAGTCTGAATACATGAGAGATGAGAAGGACGCTACCTCAACTCCTCCGCTGCCGACGTCATCGCTGCTCACAGATCCCCTCTTCATCCACTGAACCAGCAGGCCAGAGTTCACTTCAGGTGGCAGCCCCAAGACCTCACAAGTCAGGATGAGAGGGGAACCGATCTGCAGGGTCACCTCCCCTCTGGGTGAGGACGTTACGCTCAGAGTCTCGGCTGGACACAGGAAGAGACAGAGGGAGAGAGAGTAATAAGTCAAAGTACCAGAAATCTGTCTTGGTGGAACAAACCTCAAACCAGCACTTAGACTGTGGCAGTGAAACTCTTCTCAGGAAGTGATCTACAGCACCGCACTGAGCATCACTCCTGTGGTGAAGCTAGGAAGCTTCTTTAGTGCATCACATGTTTAATGGTCGTTATAAAATGGATTACCACATTAGCTGAGCCAAAATGCCTGAAATGTCACACACTGGTTATTATAGCATGAAACAAAATGGAACACAATCATTAGAACATTCATATTTTCCGTACATATACTGTATTGGACTTTCCATGTCAGTGGTTCCCAATCTGTGGGTGAGAATTACTATAACAGGTCGCAAAATACATTTTTTCCAATGTTTAATTAAGATGATAAGTTCAAAATATATTGTTTTTTTCCACCAGAGTTTCCTCCAATATTTTACTTGAACATCTGGCATCTAAAAAATAATCAAACAAGGTAAAAATCTGTCTTTTGTTTGCAATGTTCACAACTGGAATGAGGCTCAGGCCGCAATTTTCTCTTCAAACAGATCCTGTCTTTGCTGGTTCCAGGAAGGGAGGGACAGTCGTGTGTCGGGGAAGCAAGACCCAACCGAGCCCAAGAGAAAACAAATGCAATGTTTGTCCTGAATACACATGTGCAGTGTAAAACAAAATTAACAATCGAGTGGATAGTCCAGCTAACGTGACCGTAATATAAGTATTATCTGAACCCTCGGGTCAGGTATCCACACTCTATCCACATAATAGATACATTCACAGACATAGAATATAATACAAGGGTGAAAGTTCTTAGAAATAAGTAATCACGGCTTAAAAAAATATATACTTTTGAATAATTACAACACAAATTATCTCCTTTCTAATCTTATATAATAGAATTTTATCTATCAAAGATTTTATCTAGATTATTGTTTGATAAATAAAAAGATGAAATGCCTGTGTTTGTTAAAGGACATTAATATTACGTATAAACAGTATAAATGAAGTATAACATAATTAGATGAAAATGTTGGTGTTATGATTACAAGATATGAACACTGTTGATCCATGTGTGCAGAGCCTCATTTAACACTTCTCTAAACGCAGAAAACTTCTCTTTCTGCACAATAATAGACACATTATTTAAACAAACAAAAGCAGACGTGTCAGACCATTGTATAAGTCAGACAACAGAGAATACACAATGAAGCTGTGCTTGTCAGCGTCTGTGTGAAACAATGCTTCCTCTGATGAATCAACTTCAGCTTCAATTTTATCACCACAGACAAAAGAGTGAACTTTTAGCTCCACTATGTAGTTACTTACTCGAATTAGTTTTACCTTTATCTTTAGTCAGGAATAATGACTATAACATTTGGATTGAATGATTCAATCATTTCTGTCCAGTTCTTACACTTGTTCTTATCAAAGGTAGAAAATAAAGAGTGAGGCAGGGAAGGTAAAACATTAATGAGCAAACATACCAACAATATACACTGCCTGGCCAAAAAAAAGTCTCCACCTGGATTTAGGCAGATGAAGTAATGCACCCATCATGCCTAGTGCCTACTGTACAAGCCTGTGGGGGCAGTGCTATGATCTGGGGTTGCTGCAGTTGGTCAGGTCTAGGTTCAGCAACATTATGTGTCCAAAGAATGAGGTCAGCTGACTACCTGAGTATTGGTGGCGACTTTTTTTCTGGCCAGGCAGTGTATGTGTGAGGGCAACTTCCCTTCCCAGTGGGTGTTTGAGGAAGGACTGGGCTGCTCTTAAAGTAATGGACATGTCTGTCTGATCGAATATAGTCATCCTCTCTGAGGCAAAGGTCGGGGGGGAAAGATTACTTAATCCTTCAGATCTACACAAGCGCTTCAGAAATTAAACTGAGCCGAGTGTGCAGGCAACAGGCAGCTATCCAGCTGCCAGGCCAGCCTGCTATCGACCTTTCAAATCCGCCTGGTTGATCAACAAGGGAGCCGAGCATTCAGCGTGTCAGTCGTGTATCCGGGCGGCAGAAAGAGCTGCAATTACCCAACCGAGAGAAAATTAATTGGTTCCTATTGGGTTGATTGATTGCTTTTTTAGCAAAACTGCCACAAATAGAATTGATAGTTCCAGATCATAAATCTGCTGCCTTTCTAAGTTTTCTAGAATTTGGGACCAGAGGATTAATCACTTAATGAAAAACAAATTGGTGCAGATCCAAATGACAATCTGGATCTAGTGAATTTAAATGTGGTTTCATAAGGGGACTGTTGGGTCTTGGCGGAGGTATACACTCTACTGAGTGCCATTGAAATTTGGATCTGCACCAGTGCAAACACTCAGATATATCAGTTTCCTTAATATGCCAGATTCTTTTCATCACGATGCATGAATTATCTCTTCAGAAATTGATGAAATTCTCAAAATACTAAAAAATAAAAAATCCTGGATCTGCCCCTTTGTGCGGATCTATGCCAAATATTAGTGGCTTTCATGTTTGGCCCATGTCCCATCCTTCCACCTAGTTTCGTGGAAATCCGATCAGTAGTTTTGGGGTGATCCTGCTGACAAATAAACAACAAACCAATGGACAAGGGTGAAAATACACCATCAGCGACGGCAAAGAAATAGTGTATTTTGATTCATTGCGAACAATAAGACATCCACCCAACCAACAGTGGAGCCAATCAGAAACTCCAACAGTGTCCAGTTACTTAATCAACTTCCTATCCACACAGTCAGCAGTCAGCTGACTCAGCCCACTCTAAATAACACAAACATGTAGAATTGGAGTCTGAAATCTGAAAAAAAACCAGCACTGAAGTCCAGGCCGTCTGACGCCAGCTCCTTGGCAACAACAGCGAAAGAATCAGGAGCCTTGAGCTGATTAGTCGAAACCAAACTTCAGATGTTTTAGTTTTATTAGCCCTGATTTACCCTGCAACCACAGCAGCCGACTTCGTTATACCACACTCTCTTTCCTAACTAAGATAATATTTTATTACCAACCTCGACATATTTCAATTTATGTTTTTCTTGAACAATGGCCGCAGCATTAAACAATCAGCTGTTCAGCAATGAGCTTGCTACAGCCTGACCTTGACCTAGCTTTGGAAAATGTCAGCACAAACACTGGCACAGTTTCTATGTCACACTGACCTATTTGCTGAACAGTCAAGTTGCCAATATCCAGCGTTCTCTGTGCGATTTTCTGCCACGATCGATCGGGGTCCCGTATCCACTGCGAGGCCTCACAGAAATACGAACCGGTGTCGTCCGGCTGAACCGCTCTCATCTTCATCAAGTACACGTCTTGCCCGCCCACTCCGTTCCTCTTCTCCAGCGTGATCTCGCCGTCATCATAGCGCTTTTTGTACGAACGTCCGGGGACGATCCCCAGCAGGTTGTCGATGGAGATGATCTCTCTGACGGTGCTGACCTCCCCTCCTCCGGCTCCGCTCCCCGGGGCCTCTGCACCACCACGCTTCCCGAACATGATGGACAGATGTGTGAGCTGCTCCGACTGGATGCTGGATGAGCACGTCAGGGTTAACTCGGCCCCCTCCGGCACAGGCTGGCCAGTGAGTGAGCGGGTGAAGCTGATCAGGAGTGTGTCGGGGATCACTGCCGTTGCACAAAGAAGACACACACAGACAATTACATTACATCAAGCTGCCGCAGGAGCCAAATGGGAGGAAAACAAATGTGCCAATTTCTATTGTCTGTGTGCTGCATAGACGTTTCTATGTTTAGAATAGTAAAGCAAATCAGGAAATAAGGTTGCTGAGAGAGACTCCGAGCCTTTTAGAGAGAGGATTAGGAAGCTGTTATGAAGAAATAAAGCTCAGCTGCAAAACCAAAGCATCTGTACAAGGAAAATGATGAACAGAAAAAGATACGGTAACGATATGGACAGTGTAAAATCCTCTAAATATTTTTGGACAGTCTGAGCAAAAGGATTTTAGTGTGAGTGAAGTTTGTGAAGGGAAAGGGAAACGGAAAGAAGAGTACAAACTCCAGATGGTGGAGTATAAATAGGAGCCTGTAAAGAGGAATGTAGTTTTGCACCAAGTTAAACACACGGTACAATTAATCACTGGAAAATGTCGTCCATCAGGCTGATACACTGCAACGTTGCTGATAAAATCTTTTCATTTACAGTAACACCCCCGTGACAGAACATCTCTCTTGATGGTAGATCCTGATAAAATAGAAGGGTTTTGAAACCATATTCTGAGGTAACTGTACAGTATTGGTAACTAATTGTAACCTTACACACTATGTATATATATTCAATTTGATTAGATTCAATTATATAATTATTATATTTATTATTTTGTGTAGTTTTACTGGAGTATGTTCTCATATTTGTCATATTTTGAAGTGTGTGATGTGCTTGATACCTTGCTGTTGTAACATGGTAATTTCCCTGTTATTGTTTTTATTATTCCCAGAGATCAACAAATCGATCTATCTATAATGTCCAGTGAGAAAATGAGGATATGATCCAAACAGATATTCAATGCCTGCTTGCAATAGTTAATGTGGTTCTATATTTTCTACATCAGACAAAAAAAAAGTTCCTATGCGCAACAAGTATTTTTCACACAGCAGTGGAAGGTACAGACTCACTCATTTCTTATTTTAGAAATCTGTGGTCAAGGCTTTATCCCAGTGAAAACATAATTTACTGGGTGTAATCTATGACAGCCCCTCCCTCACGTGTATTTCTGTCCTGCATGTATTATTTATTATGTGCACTGATGTTGACTGCTACAGTAATCCAAATTGCCCCTTGGGGATAATAAAGGTAATCCATCCATCCATGACATATGATTACCACATTGTTTTGGGGTCTTTTGTGGGATTTGTTGACAATGACAAGTACAGAATATTGAAAGCCTTACTTTGAATTGAGTTGTACAAATATATATATATACACACACATTACAGCTTACCTTTGACAGTTATTGAGCCACTGTAGTTTCCCTGGTAGACACTGTCTGTGCTGGGTGTGTAACACTCATATTTTCCCTGGTCTTCAGCGCGGAGCCTCTGGATCACCAGCCGGACCGCGTCCCCAGAGTCCCTCTCAACCCTCACCTCCCCGTTCCTCACGCGAGCTTGGAAGGGTGTGTAGGGGAAACCCTTGTCCCTGGTGGACACCACTCCCATCTGTCTTCCACCTGCATTGTCTCTGTACAGGAACCACTCAAACTCCTGTGTGCGTGGGCCCTCATATCCTGATACCACACAGGGCACGGAGAGGGGGAACCCTGCCACGCGGTAGAATGGCCCAGTGGGAAGGGTGACGTCGCGACACACGGCACACTGCAGCACTGTGGAAGACAAATATTGAGAGATTGAGCAAGAGAGAAGGTAATGGAAACAGTGTGAATGTTCGTGGGTCACGGTGTTGACTCGCAGCATGGTTAATACATGCACAAACTGATCAATAACCTGAGCTGATGACGGGCTAACAGGGAATCAATACATTAAATACAGAAGCCGCGCTGAGGGCTGGGCCAGTTTCATCTGAACACAATGATGTGCTTAATAAATGAAATACAATCGTCTCAGACAGCATCTTTACTCTCCTCTGCCAATAACACTTACCAATTAGGACTAGGATTTAAAGGTACAGTTCAATAAAGAGCATTAGTAAGTGTGCTGGAGATACATTAATATATTGTTATTATCAATTTATCTGCCGATTCTTTTCTTAATAAATTGTTTGTACAAAAAAAAAAAGAAGTATTAATATTTCCTAAGGTCTACACACTCAGAATGTAGTATTGGTACATCTCTACATAAAACGCACACTAAACATACAAATGTGAATCTGAATGAATCCACAGTAGCATCTCTTTACCTAATGCAGCAACAGAGATTATTATATTCTGAACAGTTTCTAACTTCTGCAAAAAAGCAGGTCAAATGTTTGAGTTAACTGCAGCAATGAAGTGAGCAGCTTCACATTTAGACACAGATGATACTACTGATTTATACAAACGGTACTGAGCCGTACTGGAATAATATAATAGGAAGGCACATCCTGTTAAATGGAAGTCTGGTAACATGGCAGATTTTCAGTGTTCTGTTTTTGCCTCAGGTCTGAGACCAGAGAACTTCATTGTATTTCACTACGTCTCATTATCTGGCAACATAACCCCAACTCCCCCCAGATTCTCTCTGAAGCAGTTTTGGGCTAAGACCACCTGCAGTATTTCAGCAGTGAAACCCTCTTTCAAAGCCTCAGGTGCTGAAACTTCTCACGCCACCACTTCTCTCTCGCTTAATACTTCCGCAAAGAGTGTCATTCGGATACAAAGCCTGTCAAAAATAAATGACCACTTTTTTAAAAGAAAGCACGACAGGGGATTTCACACACAGTTAATCATTTCCTTTTTTCAAAGACGTCCTATCTGCGAGGCCATTAAGGCTACAATCATAAATATATCTAAAGAAATTTGATCTTTTAATATGCAAATGTGGTCACTTCTATGTAATGTGTGTATTTTGAGTCTGGTGATGAGTTTCTTGGAAGTTTATTCAGAGATGTTTAGTCTGTGAAAAGATGTCATTTTTTCTCCTGGTGCTGCTCCCCAGTGGATAAACTAACCACATGTTGCTTAAATCAAAGAAAGATGATGTAAATAATGAGAGTAAACATTTTACTAAATGATTAGATGCTACAAAATAAGCCCTAACCCTTACTAAGGACGTTTTGTACAGTTGAAAACACAAAGTGATTTAACTACAGCTTGATAAAATCAAACAAATTCAAAGCAAAGAGACCAAAATATTTCACACAAATAAACTAGTACGGCACTCAGTACAATGCGTTAAGGCTCACCAGTCCTCTAATGAACATTTAAATTCATTAAATCCAGAGTTTTTTGGATCTGCACCAAAATGCACCCACTCATAAATACCAGTCCTCTTAACTTGCCTGATTTTTTCATTAAGGTCCGTGAATTATTCTTTGAGAAATCAAGACAAATGCTCTATCTCATAATGTTTAATATCGGGATCAACACAGAAATGTAATGAGTTCCTTTCCTGACCGATACTAGGTCTTTCCACCAGGTTTGAGGTAATGCGTCCAGTATTTTTTGAGTAATGCTGCTTACAATCAAACAAACCAACCAACAAAGAAATGGACAGGGGTGAGAACATAACCTCCTTGGTGGAGGTAACTACAGATTTGACAGTTAGCTGTTATAGTAACCAGCCAGTGAGATGAAAGATAAGGTAATGTTCTCCTTAATAAACTCATTTTGACATGCTTAAAACAACACTGCGATCCAAAACAAACTGTAGGAGAAGATTTAGTTGAAGACGATATTTGAACTGGTTTGATACTAATCTGTAAACGAGAACAACCTCGTCATCTCCCAATGCAAATGAGATGCAAGTATCTACGCAGCAGTCAAAAAAACACACTGACTTACTGAACACAAAGACCACACCCATTCACTTAAGACTACCTAAACTAGAAAAACTCGACAAGTGCGTTCTGGCACTCCTTCGCTCTTTGTGTGTGTGTGTGTGTGTGTGTGTGTGTGTGTGTGTGTGTGTGTGTAAGTCTGTTTGTGAGTCCTTAAAAACAACTGGAGCTTTCTCACAGGCCAAACCTTGGCCGATAACAACACGCCCACAGATAATGACATGGGAGACTAGTGGGAGGCTTAAGCGGATCACGTCCTAATTAACACTGGGCTCTGGCTGATAGGCCTGGGGGACACCACAGCTCGTCACAATGCTCAATTCTGTCTGGATTAGAAACTGCGACAAGGGGGGGTGGGGGCCAAATTTTCTTATGAGGGACCCACATAGAGGTAGACAATGCGCACCTTTCTAATTCCATCCCATGAAGGCCAATCTGTTTGGTTATTACAGCAGATTCATGTAATTATTAAAACTGTGAGCAGGGGGATTAAAAACTGTGTCAGTGAGACATGTACACATTCTGTCCTAACTGTCAAATTATACTTTTGGCAAAATATCAAAGCACAGTTCAGAGTACCAGCTTTATTGTTCTGCAGAACTGGATTTTGTGTGTCCTGTATTCACCCTATAATAAAAGCTCATTGTAAACGTTGAAGTACTTTGCATTGGTTTGGTTAATTATCTCCACCAAGGAGGTTCTCATCTGCGTTTGTTACAAGACTACGCAGACAGGACTGGATGGATTACCATGAAATTTACCGGAATGGATCGTGGACAAACCCATTACATTTTGGTGCTGATCCAGATCAGAGGACAGATCCAGGAACTCTTTTTCCCTTTCTTTGATAGAGGGCGTTTTTCAACATTTCTGTGAATTTCTCAAGACAATACAGAATAATGTCGAGTGCTAATATCTATGATTAAATTTGGTGCTCATCTGGTAAATGATCCAGATTTTGTGAATCAAAATAAATGTATTTATTAGGGGGCTGATCTTTATTCTTTTACTGCCGGGTAACAAGTACTTCTTTCAACTATATCAGAGAATGGATATCTTGGCTGTGTTTAATGTAAACAGTTTGCGAGACTTTTCTGTGTACATGGTATATGTATCTGATGTAATATGGTGATAAAGTGGCCTCGGCATAGATAACCCCCTCTATTTTATATTTCTTCTGCGAGAACACCTTTCATAGAAAATTCATCTTTGTCTTGGTGAGTTCACATGAAACAAAACTAAAAGCTTCTTTGACACACTGAAACTATGCAGAGGAGAAAAAAAACAAGTGATTATAAATATTAAAAACCACGTGTTTCTGACTGAATATCCCTCCAACATAAAGCAGATGAAATATACTTGACAGCGACCTCATCAGTCACTTCTGCAATTTGTTTTACATCTCTAGTTCTATACTTTAACTTTGTATAGTTTTCCCTTCTTTTACATACATTTACATCAATTGCACAGGCTATGTTAGTCTAATGCAAAACTTTGTATAGCTTCAGTTATTTATCTTACAGCTTTGTAGTTCTAGTGGCCAGACTTTCTTCTCACTGCAGTGAACTTATTCTGGACCTATTCTGACCTTTTATAGTTCTTATGCTCTTGTGTTTGACCGTGTTGTGTGGATGCCTAAACTTCCCTCGGGATCAATAAAATATTTATCTATCTATCTAATTGTCTTTCTTTCTTCTGGCTAAAGTTAATAAAATAAAATGCAGGCCACAGGATGTAGTGAGAAATGCTGATGACAGCCCTCATGCATGGACTGGTAGTATCCTGCTGCTCACAGACTTAAATATGTCAGACTGAATCATGATACATTAAAAGCTCCATGCTGCAGGTGATCACTAAATTAATAATCCGACTGTTGCACATGAAGAAACAATCATGTAAATGCACAGGTCCATCATGTCACAGATGGCTGTGGCTGGCTGGTGTTATCTTTGTGTGCAGATCTAACAGGTTCCAGGACAACACACACACACACACAGACAGACACACACACACACAGACAGACAGACAGACACACAGACTGCTCTCACTCACCACAGAGTAGAAACAGAAATAATGGAGTTTTCATCGAGGCCATCGTGCTCCTCATCTCCCTCCTCTCGGTGTCCAGCTGGATTAGGTCGAGTCAGATTTCTCTCTCCGTGTTTCTCCACCGCCGATCATAGTGGAACCGACCCGCCGTGCACAGCGACCGTCTGCAGGGGAAAGCACGGATTATACCGGAGAAACCGTCATGTGTCCCAGTGTAGCAGAGGAAAGAGAGTTGGCGCCATCACTGCAGAGAGAATTAGTGTTAGTCAAGAATGAAGATGTAGAAACCTTTGTCTCATGCGCCGGTGCATCTCCGTCAACACGCCCGCTGCTCCATCATCTTATCCCGGGTTAGTTTCAGATCAGACAACCGAGCCGTGCGGTCCGGACATGGGGCGGGTTAGCATCACAGGGGGTGATTCTTAGTGTGTGTGTGTGTGTGTGTGAGGAGGAGGGATAGTTGGTAATGAAAGAGGGAGGAGCGTGCATAAGAAAAAAACAAACAGCCAAACTGGTGCCATTGGTCAAAAACAGGGACGATGGCATTTTGAACCAATGACAATGAGGTGTTGAAAAGAGGGTCAAACCACATTAAACCGCACGAGGGCGCTAGAGAAAAACACATGTAGGCTGAAGGTGGTTTAATACAAATATTAATAACCCAATGCTGGATCAATAACTCTCTCTCTGCCTATCTATTAAGAATATATATATATATATATATCATTCTTATTATATACATTATAAACTATATAATACCCCCCACACAACCCTCAAAGGATAATCAGTTGAGGTAATGGATGGATGGACTAGTTTGATCAGGAGAGCACATACCTCCATCAAGGCCCAACATTCCCCTTACATTCAATCAAGCAGCACCAACTACAGTATAGTACTTCATAACTATTTAAGCTGAAGGTTTTTTGTTACTTCACAAAGTGGATCAATAATACAGTGGCATTTTATTGACAGGCAGATAATGTGAGTGAAAATTAATCATCCTAAAAATAGATCCTATTTTTAAATAAATATATGAATGTCCTGTAGAAGTTTCACTTTTAATTATACTTTTTCAACAACAGGAGGCCTCACTGTTGAACCTTCTCTTATTGGAGATATTTAACAAGGAATCACTCACTCATTTTTCTCAGTGTACCTATTCTTATCAGAACCCCTGTCTTATCTATAGCTATATATCCATATCTATACTGTTATATCTCACTGTAATGTGATACTTCCATGTCAAACTGTGTAGACCATTGTTTCTATTTTTTGCACATTAGAATTGCCTGTGCATGCACGGTGGGTGTGCTTGTACTTGTACGTGCACTGACACATACATCTATACTGGCACAACAGGTCTTTTTTTTCAGATTTAGACACGTCGCAACAAGAGAAGCACAGGTGTAAACGATAGGAATACTGATGTCTAGTGTGATTGTGAGTGTTGGCTCTCTGTCACGTTGTCGTCACTCAGTATTATACTCGAATAGAACAGAGCCATGGTTAATAATACCGATACTAATACTACTAGAGATATTGATAATAATGATACTTTTCCAAGTATGACAAATCAAATTATCTGCTTAGAAAAAAAGTCTATTGCTCGGTTACTTTAGTGCATGTGTTTAGAATATTTTTGTATAATGTGTAAATATTTGTCCTGGTATTGGGTGCATGCAGTTTTGTTTTTCCGTTTTTTGAGTACATATGTGTGCCTGTGTGACCCACAGAAAATGAAGCCATTGCCACCTAAACACGCCCAGTCAATTGTCTTTTTTAACCTGGTGTCCTTTGCATGTCAAAATAGTTTTACTTAATTCATACTGTTGTATTAGGGATATTATTATTATCATTTATTCATATTTATTCATAATTAGGTGTCATGCATGAGTCCCTGCATTGAGTTAGGGGCTGTTCTATTCAACCACCAGGTGGCGACATTCAATTACCATTGTGAAAGCTCCAAGCTTTTACATCATGTTCATGGACCCTAAATGTGCCCCCACAAAGAAAGCTTCAAAATAATGAAGATAAAAAGAGAATTCAACCAATACATTATAAATGATTGATACATTTGTTTTCTGGTGATAATATCATTAGATCACAGTTACTGAAACATGTGTACCGTGACTGTTGTATATTGATATCCAACCTTAAAACCTGAATCCTTCACACATGAGGTCTTTAGCAATAATTTCCATGAGCTGACAGTGATGTAAAACAGCGATAAAACCCAGCTGACATTTCTGTGGCCTGTAGCAGCAGCGCCGCTCCACTCCCGCCTTCTCTGTCTCTTTTTTATTTGCATTTCCCTCAAAGGAAGAGCAATAAATGAGTCTAATCACTTGGTTAACTATTTTTCCAAGCTTGCAGCGGAGTCAGGAGAAATATTAGAGCATAGATAGTAAATGGAGCAACATTACAGCTGACGAGGGCAGGATATGGTTCTATATGTGGTTCTGAATGTATGTGGGATGTTTAGTGGACACAGCCACTCAGAGACTTCTCTCTCTGGAGAGATTTATGCCATCAGAGCACACCTCATTAGTGGTGCTAGTGGTCCTCAGCTTGTCTTTCCTTTCCTTTACTTTCCAGTAGTCCTCAGCTTGTCTTTAGTTTTCTTTCCTTTCCAGTGGTCCTTCAGCTTGTCTTTAGTTTCCTTTCCCTTCCAGTGGTCCTCCAGCTTGTCTTTAGTTTCCTTTCCCTTCCAGTGGTCCTCCAGCTTCTCTTTCCTTTCCTTTCCAGTAGACCTCAGCTTGTCTTAACTTTACTTTTCAGTGGTCCTCGGCTTGTCTTTAGTTTCCTTTCCTTTCCAGTGGTCCTCAAGATTTTAGTTTCCTTTCCTTTCCAGTGGTCCTCAAGCCCGTCTCCAGTTTCCTTTCCTCTCCAGTGGTCCTCAGCTTGTCTTTAGTTTTCTTTCCTTTCCAGTGGTCCTTCAGCTTGTCTTTAGTTTCCTTTCCCTTCCAGTGGTCCTCCAGCTTGTCTTTAGTTTCCTTTCCCTTCCAGTGGTCCTCCAGCTTCTCTTTCCTTTCCTTTCCAGTAGACCTCAGCTTGTCTTAACTTTACTTTTCAGTGGTCCTCGGCTTGTCTTTAGTTTCCTTTCCTTTCCAGTGGTCCTCAAGATTTTAGTTTCCTTTCCTTTCCAGTGGTCCTCAAGCCCGTCTCCAGTTTCCTTTCCTCTCCAGTGGTCCTCAGCTTGTCTTTAGTTTTCTTTCCTTTCCAGTGGTCCTTCAGCTTGTCTTTAGTTTCCTTTCCCTTCCAGTGGTCCTCCAGCTTGTCTTTAGTTTCCTTTCCCTTCCAGTGGTCCTCCAGCTTCTCTTTCCTTTCCTTTCCAGTAGACCTCAGCTTGTCTTAACTTTACTTTTCAGTGGTCCTCGGCTTGTCTTTAGTTTCCTTTCCTTTCCAGTGGTCCTCAAGATTTTAGTTTCCTTTCCTTTCCAGTGGTCCTCAAGCCCGTCTCCAGTTTCCTTTCCTCTCCAGTGGTCCTCAGCTTGTCTTTAGTTTTCTTTCCTTTCCAGTGGTCCTTCAGCTTGTCTTTAGTTTTCTTTCCTTTCCAGTGGTCCTCAAGCCTGTCTTTAGTTTCCTTTCCTTTCCAGTAGTCCTCAGCTTGTCTTTCCTTTCCTTTCCAGTGGTCGTCAGCTTGTCTTTCCTTTCCTTTCCTTTCCAGTGGTCGTCAGCTTGTCTTTCCTTTCCTTTCCTTTCCAGTGGTCCTCAGCTTGTCTTTCCTTTCCTTTCCAGTGTTCAACCCACTTGTCTTTGCTTCCTTTTCCTTCTCTTTCCAATGGTCCTCCAGTCTGTCTGTAGTTTCCTTTCTTTTCCTTTCCAGTGCCCCCCTAGCCTGTCTGTAGTTTCTTTTCCAGTGGTCCTCCCAGCCAGTCTCATTTCCTGTCCTTTCCTTTTACTCCAGCCTGTTTCCTTTTGTTTCCTTTCCTTTCCTTCCCAGCTATCCAGTGGTTGTCCACCCTGTTTCCTTCCCTTTTTTTTTACAGTGGTACTGCAGCCTGTTTCCTTTTGTTTCCTTTCCCTTCCCTTCCTTCCCAGCTATCCAGTGGTTGTCCACTCTGTTTCCTTCCCCTTTTTTTTTACAGTGGTACTGCAGCCTGTTTCCTATTGTTTTGTTTCCTTTTGTTCCCTTTCCTTTCCTTTCCAGTGATCCAGTGGTTGTCCAGCCTGTTTCCTTTCCTTTCCTCCTCTCCTCGCTTTAGGCTACATGGAAACATGGATGACTTCACAGTGTGGCTTGACAGTCGGAGAGGGGAAGTCATTTAGGTATTCTGGGTTAACAAGGCGGCAGGCAGGATATGCAGACATCAGCAGGAGCCTCCACCAGCGCTGAGGGATGGCACTCATGCAGAGTAAACTTCCTCACTCGTACAGCTTCCAATGTATTGCAGTTATTAACTGAGTTGGACAGTTGGAGGATGATGTAGTCTGAGCCACATCCAGGGAAAACACTTCTGAAAGCTGCATTGATCTGTCTCACTGTTTGCCTCTGTATTATTTGTGACAGGCGATCTGGAAATCTTAAGCTCTTTTGGTTTGTATTCTCTGGTTAGTAAAGGCTAGTTATATGCCAAGGAGGTTATGTCTTCATCTGTGTATGTGTTTGTATTTGCTCGATTATGCAAAAACTACTAGTTTGATGGAGGAATGCGGCTGGAAAGAACCCATTTAAGTCTGGTGAAGTAATTTCTTTATATGTTATATATCGCTTGCCTGTTCAGAACACTGAGGTTAATCACCCTGATGCTTGGATGTCCCAAGATCTATAGGCTCAAAATCGGATGATGACCAGGCCTTTGCAGTGGCTGCCCCTGATCTCTGTAACAGTTAACCTCTTGATATCAGAACCGTTCAGACTGTAGAAATGTTTAAATCGCTGCTAAAGACCCACTTCTTCTCACTGGCTTTCAATTTGAGTTGTGTTTGAGAAGCTGATTATCATATACTATTGTGCAATACTCTAATATGTAAGATGTTTAACATTATACAGCTTTTTTATATTCAAGCTATTCTCTTATTTCAGGCTGTTCTGCAATTTAGTCAACTGTGGTTGTTTTAGAACTACTATATAAATAAACTTTGACTTGACTTGACTCACAGCAAGAGGGTTCCTGGTTAAAATCCTGGTTTTTGTGTGGAGTTTGCTCTGGGTACTAGAGTTTCCTCCCAAAATCCAAACACATGCAGGTTGGAGTTAAGTTAAGAGTCTAAATTGACTGTATGGTGGTGAAAGTGAGTCATTATCCGTCTCTGTATGTTGGCCTTGTGATACGCTGGCGACCTGTCCAGGGTGTACCCCACCTCTCACCCAATGTCAGCTGGGATTGGCTCCAGCTCCCCCTGTGATCCTCGAGGGATCTGCGATAATGGATGGATGGATGGAATTATGTTTTAGGACAAATAAATCATGTAGGTTATCAGACCACTTCTTTCTTTTACATTTTATTTGAAGAACTAGACAATCATGTTTCATGCTGAGGTAGCATGCACTTCTATTTATCTGAGCGGAACGTAATTCTGCTCCAGAATGAAGCATCTCTTTTTCCTCTTCTTTCATTTCCCTATCCGTTTTTCTTCTCACCTTCTTCTTTGTGCACTCACTCCCACTCTGTCTCTTTCAAGGCCACTACAGACTAAACTGTGACCTACTGGAGATGGTCTCTAATTACTTTGTACTACAGTTACTACAGCCAGGCAAACAGTGCAGTCTACGCAGGGACCTCACCATGACTGTCAGAGAGGATCCTCTCACTGTGGGTGGCATCTCTTCATATTGTTCATACATGCATAATCTGACAACTTAGGTTCATTCATTTTGTTCATGTTGCTCTAAGAGTATTTTCATTGGCACATGAAGACTACATTTCTCTCTCTCTGTGTTTGTTTCTTTCTTCACGTCTCCATCCTTTCACCATTTCTCTTGTTAACCTCAGTCTAAATACTTCCTCGGTTTATGTCTGTCACATATAGATACAGTTCATACAGAAACACGTCCTGGAACTGACCATACATGTCATCCTTCCACATATGTACTCATGTTCTATATATATATGGGCTCCATTTGTTCTGCGTTCCTGTCAGCAGTTTTATCACCGTGCCGTCTCAGTCTCGCCGCTGCGGGGGACACACGCTCAGCCAGCAGCGGTGGTGGAAGGACCACTGCTAGACAAAACAAAGAGAAGGAGGAGGGGACATGTACACGTACATATAACTTACTGCTGACAGGATATTAATAACTTTCTCTCAGAGGGCCTCTGGTTTTGTAGGTTTCCTCTCTTTATTACAGACTGCAATAACAATGTTTAGCTTAGCATTTGACCGCATCGTTTGATTTCTTTTGGTCACTGTCTTGGGCTTGAAATGTGTTAACTTGATCAGTCATTTTTTTCTTCGAACAAAGGACTTTTTCAGTTTTTCAAATGTTCCTGAAAAGAGATGTTTAAAAAAAGCATTAAGAACATATACGGTACATATTGTTGGGTAAAACCAGATGTTTTATCGTCCCTTGATGAGCTGTATTTTTACAGCTTTATTTTCAGCTGCATGATGGATGATCATCAAACTTTCCACAAAAGTTAAAACTCTTAGTACAAAAGCCTTTCAGATCTACTCCTCAAACAGAACACAAGAAAGTATTTACCAGAAACAATGTGTGTTGATTGTAAGGATGGAAAAAGTGTGTGTGTGTCATTACATTTTAAGGCACAACGTGTTTTAAGGTTAGGTTTAGGTTAAGTTTAGTTTAAAGTTATATTAAGGGTAGGTAAAATAAAGTTAGGTTTAGGTTAAGGTTAAGTTTAGTTTAAAGTTATATTAAGGGTAGGTAAAATAAGGTTAGGTTTGGTTAGATTAAAGTTAAAGAGAGATTTAGGTTAAAGCAAATTAAGATGAAGGTCAGGTTTAGGTTACGTTTAGGTTGAGGATAGGGTTAGGTGAATTAGTTACTATGGTTAAGGTTAGACTAACAATCTAAGACTATTTGTATTCAATGTAAGTCAATGTAATATCCTCTGAAGTATGGAGACACGGCTGTGTATTTGTGTATGTGTGTGTGTGTGTGTGTGTGTGTGTGTGTGTGTGTGTGTGTGTTTGTGTGTGTAAAATGTTAGAAGTGGTCTCCCATGGTGTAATTGGCATGAACTGGAGGATGGTCTTAGCCAGCCGCCACGCCGCAGGCAGGCGGGCAGATCGACAAATATTAAGTCTAATGGGCAATTTGGTGGACAGGAGGGAGACAGGCACACGCAAGAGGAGAGGAGAGATGGAAGGATAGAAGGAGGCCAGAAGAGGAGAGGCGGAGGTCTACAAGGGGGAATTGGAAACACATGCAGTGGTCTGACTGCTGGTCTTTCCCCCTCCGCCTCATCCAGACGACCGCACACAACAAAGACGGGAGATGGGCCAGAGATGGTGTGAGGCTGAGTGCGAAGGTGATGATACATGGGCACTGACTGACAGTGTTTTATGGAAGAAAGATGGCAACTAGCGAACGCTAAACAAATGCAGATGACACAATATGCCACAAGTAGCATTTAAAAGTTGGAATGACTGTGGGTATAAATATGGACAGTGTAAGCATGTCATGTATACACGCAGAACCAATATGTATGGCATAGAGGGGAATTGTTAGCAGTTGTATATTGGAGCGTGAGATTGTGTAACTCCTTTAAAAAATTTGAAAAATATTCTTTTAAAAATCCATAACCCACATATTGCCATTTTTTCTCTTCTGGAGCTCAGACATGACAAGTGATGCCACTTCATCTGCTGCTAAAAAACTTGATGATTTGGCCAAATTACAATATGAAGCTCTGGGCTGTCGTTAGTCAAATGTGCTCCGCCTGCTGATGTTGGTACCACATCAAGATGATTCCCTGAAGAATCACTCACCAGACTGGACAGTGAGTCTTTTTGCCCAAAACCAAAGTGGCGAGTCAGAGGCCTGTCTCTGCAGCAACAATCGAACCGCAGCTAAGACTGAAAATGACACAACACATTTTCATTTCGTTAGATGCAGCTCATAGTTCCAGGCATAGTTATGGTGAACAGGCCTGGGAAAGTTTTGGTGGCAACTAGGTAGTCACCACGTTGTAGCCTCAGGTTTTCAGAATTATTGTAATCTTGACACAGGAAATCTGACACATGCGAAGAGAGAAAGGCTCCAGTTTTAACAAAATGGATTAAAGTAGGACAAAGCCAGATATCATCAAAACCATAATCTGCAACTCAACAAAAGCACATATGTTCCATATTCAAATGTGGACTCTGGAAAACAAAACCACTATTCTCTTATTTCTTTTAAAAGAAAAAGATTGACAGACAAATGGACATATATTTCTGGCCACAACAGCCCCAGTTTGTTCCTAATTCCCCCAATCTCCCTCATGACACCCCCTATTGTGTTCTAATGAGGGTTTGGTTTTATATTGTGCAAAGCTTCAAGTAACATTTTTGCCAAGGCAACATGAGCCTTCATGTGTCCCTAAACATTTGGTATAGTTTGTGTCCAATGCATGCAAATATTGTTTATCTGATTAGAAGTTAGTTCTAGTAAGTTCACTCAATGTTTGTATGTTTTTTATAATGTATATTGTAAGTATAGTTATATTTTGAACACATAACAGAACAACTTTCATTATTGGGTTCATCATAAATTAAATGCAGATATATAAGATCATAAAATGCACAGAAAAATAGCATATTCTTAACATGCTATTACAGTGAGTGTCAACTTAACTCATTGCTGGTGATTTGAACCTGCATTTATCTACTGAAATATAATATTTTGTCTTTTCTCAGGTAGCAATTTGCAAACATGAAATCTCCTGCGACAAATCATTTTCCAACTTGTTTCTTTCCAGTGAAAACTGCTTTATTTTCTTAAATTATTTTATAATTTAATAAGTCTTATATATCGCCCCTTCATTTATCTGTTTTTATTCACTCACTTACTTCTCTCACTTTTTCAGCAGCTAGAATTGAAATAGTATCCAACAAGGCAGCTTGTACTATCTTTTCACTGGTTTCCTGTGATGTTTAGAAGCAGTTGTTTGAATTTCAATGACCAAAACCAAGTTACCATCTGGAATAGAATCAAAAGTGGTTACTTTGTACCACTGACTTTGTGAATTCATGCAAATTATTGTGCCGCTTTTCTTGCTTCAGAAAAAGTAACACAGAACCCAGCACGGAAATGATAAATTATTCATGTGTGCTTGAGCAAAATTATGTCAGTCTGTGTGTGTGTGTGTGTGTTTACAATGACATGCGCATGAATTTATAGCTCACAAGTTGCCCACCTGTGTACAGTTGTGTGTGTGCGCAGAGTTTGTGCACTTGCACAAGTGTGGCTGGAGTGTGCCTGAGTGTGTGCAGTGATTAAAGTCAGGGTCTGCAGCAAGAGAGAGAGTGCGAGAGTGTATGTATCATCAGTGCGGTGATGGTGGTGGTGGTTAGAGGAGGAGGAGGAGGGGGTCAGACATAGAGAGACAGACGCCAGCCTTGGTTTGGAGCTGAGCCTGAGGAGGGACTTTGGCTGACAGAGAGAGTGGAGCGACTGGGGGAACGAGGGAGAGGAGAATGAGGAGAGAATTTGGGGATATAGTAATGCTGAAATATAGATGAATTATGGAGGACAGCAGGAAGCTGCGTTGGCAATGAATGAGCTGAAAGAGCGGAAAGAGGCAGCGGCAAAAAAGGACGAGAGATGTGTTATATGAGAGTACTGAAGTGTGGAGAGGCTGGGGGAAGGAGGAAGGAAGGAGGAGAAAAAGGAAAAAGAGAAGGAAGGGGGGAAGGTTGTATCGTATGAGCTTTGCCGCTGGAGGTATGCCGGGGCTGGGGAGGGGGCTGAGGAAGAAGACGGGGAGGAGGAAGGGGGGAGAGGAGGCTCATTAACCAGTGCGAGATTGGAGCCTCAGTGGCTTGCTCGCATTCAACCACACTCGGCCTTTGATGAGGGCTGGATCCTCAAGCTCAATCAGTCCCACATGAGTCCAACTGAGAGGGAGAGGCAGACAGAGAGGCCAGAAAGACGAAGAGAAGGAGACAGAAGGGGTGGCAGGGATGGAGAGAGTAACTCGAGGGAGGGATGGAGGACAGGAAAAGAGACAGGAAACGGAAGATGTATAGAACAGGCGGAGTGACAGCCCAGGGAGCAATAAAGGAGGGAAACGTCAGGATACAGTTAAACGGTCTGAGAGCCACAGAGAACGACAGAACTGGTTTCAGAGACTTTACCCTTTTGAAAAACAAACAAGTGTCTGGAGAGAAATTGTTTTTATAAAACAAAAATGTTTGAGTGGATCCATGATTCATTGTGAGGGAGGATTCAGGAAAAGAAAACACACAGGGATGTTTGTGACTCTGCATATATTTGCATCATCTAAAAGAGCATCACTGTGGACTGGTTGTTTTCACGTCTCTGTCTTAAATATTATTTTTGTCTCTGTGAGTTCAACTCGTTTACCTCTTTATTTGATTCACTGCAGCTTGGGAAAAACTGATGGGCAAATGAAGAAGAAATCTCTCCGCTTTGACAACACATATGTAAGAATTAGAAAACAGCAAATTAATAATATAAAAGCTAAATCAGAAGCACATTGATGAGTTTGAAAAAACGTCAAATACAGATACACTGCACACACAGTGTGACATGGACTCAAAAGAAAGGATGCCTGTTGATGAGTGAAAGCTAATGCCTGGCACACAGTCATTATCTGCAAATTTTCTTAAAACATTTTTGTCAAGAATCTGTTTTCCATTTGGTGAGAGCATTTTTATGCCTCCCCGCTCGTGACAGACAGTCAGTGGCTGGACGCATTAGGCTTTTGGGCTGTCTGTCTGTCCCACGCTTGTGAACACAATGTCTCAAGAACGTCTTGAGAAATTTTTGTTTTATTGGACTCAAAATAAACTGATTAGATTTTGGTGGTCAAAGGTCATGTTCATTGCGACCTTACGAAACATTTTTTTGGCATCTTGAACATGACATTTCAAGTCAGTGGTCAGTGACCTCATATGTAGATTGAAACTGCACTGGTTGGCAGAGGCATACAACTACAGGGTGGTCATTTTAGTTAACTTTTATTTGCTTGTGTGTCTTAAGTTCTCTTTGCCACCGAGATGCAGCCTATGTGTGCGTGTGTGTGTGTATGTGTGTGCATGCACATGTGAGTGCGTACCTGATCATGTGACTGGCGTGTGCCATTGACTGCTGCTGTGGATGAATGTGGCAGTATTTAGTGGTTCTCCTGAAGCTCAGGTCTCTTTCAACACCACATCAGCACCAGAGGGACACAGAATCATTACCCCTTTACTGTGTCTCTACCAGAGGCAGCATTAAACTTACTGCCCCATCTGCCTCCTTTGCTTTTCCTTTCTAAAGGCGTCTGCAGGAACCAATTAATGGCAGCAGCCATGAGGGCTGCAATTAGTAAGTGTTAAACTAAATCAAAACATGTCCCTCTCTCATGTCTGGAATGTAAAAGATTTTCAGTACAAAATAAATCAACATGAACTTTCGAATTATATCCAAATTAAAGATATAATATGTAACAAATCTTCTTTAAAAAGTCTAAAAACAACAAGACTATCTCATCTATTTTGTTGGATTATGTTCTTACATTATCTAAAGTCAAAACAGTTTTGCTGTATCTGCTATAACTTCTAAGGCAAAAGACGTATGATGAAGCAAAAACACACTGTCAGTTGGCTGTTTGTTCCTTCAACTGTTTGTATTGGTCATACATAATGGATCACGATTATTTGTTACCATTTGCTGCGTAACATGAATAAAACTTTAATATCTCATCCGTGAAGATGATCACACGCTGTTTCACGACATCTTCAAGGGTCTTTTGTTATTGTTTTGATTGAGCAGCTCAAGTTACATATAGTAGGTTTAACATTGTCTGTCTTTAGTTTTGCATTTGTATTTTATTTAATATATCCTGCCTTGTTAGTGGTTTTGTTTATTGTCTCATCATAAATCTGGAAAGTATAATAAAAGAAAAACAAACCATGTTAGTTCCACTGCTGCACTGTTATATGTCAGTGTTTTTAAATATGTACTTAATAAGGCTATTAAGCTGACTCGATGAGTTCATCTTGTGACATGTAAGATAATAAAGACCTTAAATCAACAACGAACAAGCTCATCCCAAGTGAAAAAAGATAAATGACAGTAAAAAATCTGCTTAATATGCCGTCCTGCTTCCTTTAGGGCAGAGAGGGGAGGATAGCAGATGTAGCGGCATCTATGGTATAGATACTGGATGATGTTATCTGGATGATAACCTACAGGCTGGATGTAACTCTATACTCTCCAGTTGAATCCCCTCTACCACTTGGCAGACATATAGAACTGAGGTTGCTTTATTGGTTTCCCTAATTGGTGCCAGTTTCCATTTTCATTTCCAAAAATTACAGTGGCGTAGCGTTCTGTTCATTCTGCCCACATCCATACGCTCTGTGTGTGTGTGTGTGTGTGTGTGTGTTCGTTACAGAGGGAGAGACACTGAGGGAGAAAAAGAGGGGGAGGGCGACAAAAAAAAACAGCAAAAGAGGGAGCGGAGAGACGCTGCTGTGCTGCATGTGTAAACGTATGCTGTAACTCTGTGATGACTGTTTGTGCTTTGTTCTGTTTATGTGTGTATAATGAGTCATCAGTGATTGGCCAAGTTGATGTGGTCAGCGATGGAGGCAGGGGGAACACTTTACAGTAAGCGCATCAATGGAAAAGAGCCTCTCTGGGAGGGAGGAGCAGGATGAGGGGGGTCTGGGCAGAGCAGAGGAGCACATCATTCCTCCAATTGTAGGAGTAAATTACACAAAGATACACAAAACTCACCACAGCTGAGCACAAAAGCCATCGTGACGGAGGGAGCAGAGAAAAAAAGGCCTACTTCAGATTTGGGTAAACACACGTGCAGGGGCTGCAGGAAAAGTAAACAAGGCAAAGACATGTTTGGCCGGAGCCGAAGGCATCGCTGGAGACAGCAAGGTTGAGGCGGAGGAAGGTAGAGCTGCATTAAAGTGTCTGATCGTCAAACGTAATTTGTTATAGGAAGGAAAGAGTACCCGAAACACAATGTGATCTGGGTTAGAGGAAACATGTAATTGCTGCTCACTGTTCAAACATTAGTTCATCATATGATTAGGAACAGACTAGCCTTGAAAGATAAATCAGATGTTTTCAGGTTTCTCTCCCTAAAAAAAAGAAAACACACACACACACAAACACACAAGCAGGGAGGGGCTGAATAAGGGAGGGTGAGTTGCTGCCTTACACCCACTATGACCCATTATTCAGCGGCTCTTCCCCGTAAATGTGATAATTATATGCTTGCCCATTCACAGAACAGCACAAATATACAAACCATGCTGCTTCTGTTTATTCTCCCTGTAATTCCTCCTTTATTTCCCCCAACACTTAGTAAGTCCATTATAAACCAATATTGTTACATCATTAAGTCGTTTCCTCTGTACACTGTTATATATATATCAAGACTATGGAGCTCTTAGCTAATGTGAATTACAACAAATATATACTAGCTTATGTACATGTGTGCTTTTGGGCTTGCATACTAATATGGGTTTGTGTTCAAGTATGCATAGCACGCTTGTGTGAATGTGTAGGTGCATCCATGTGTGTCTCAATATGTGTGTGTGTGTGCTGGCAGGCCAAAGCCCCATTGTGAGGCGGCGACCACAGCGCCTCCTTCCCCCCCAACCTGCCACAACAAAGAGCAATTAAACACCGCTGCCTTGCCAGCTGAGGAGCCAACCGCCAGCCACACTTCCACAAACAGGCAGATCTGTTTAAAACCAAAGGGGAGAAGCAATAAAAGCCAACCTACTGAGAGCAGCCCCCTCCAATCCCCTTCTGCTGATTCAAACCAGAAGGTGACTGGCTGGTTTCACCCTATCACTCACTATCACAGTTCAGGCCGTATTACCGTCACATGTGCCGTTTTACACATAAAATCTAACCCATGCAGGGATGTTTTACACATGATTAGTGTATATCAGCTGTATGGTCATGGTTAAAGGGCACCTATTATGCTCATCTCAAGCTCTGGAGTCCACTCGAGCATCTTTGCATGAATCACAGTTCAAAAAAGTTCTTATTTATCTCAAACTGTCTTTAATGCAGCTCCTCAGTTGAACCTCTGACTCAAACAGGCTCACACCTTAAAAGCCCACTTCCTCTGACTGTCTGAACATCCGGGGGCCTAACGCTGTGTTTGCACCAAATGGATGATAATCAGTGGCAGGCTTGATGACCTGCTGGCTCGGGTCAGTGCCAGGATCTGTCTCTAGTTAGTTTTATTGTCAATGCTGATCGCGTCATTGCATCATGATGTGTCCACACCAAACACAAAGTCAATGCAAGGATGTGAATAGACACGATCACATGCGATGCTAACAGCCTGAGGCAAATGTAATTATTTAAGGATCTTGATGAAAGGAAACTGATATCTATAATGTGTGTAACTTGGTGAATTGAATTTAAGGTGACTGACGGGTGTTGGCAGAGATATGCGCTCTACTGATTGCCATTCTGATTTCACTGTTGTTGATGTAAAATTAAAAGGTTTATTATTTCAATCACAATCCATTTTTAAAGGATTTTCTGTACATGTCCCTGTTGATAGTTAAATGAGAGTGTACTAAGACGCTGAATTAAGTGGAAAAACAAATGCAGTAGTTTTTACTAAAATGCTACTCTGCTGTAACGAAATGACTATATAGTAAACATAAAGAGTTTTTAGAAGAACAAGCTGTGGAGCGGTGAAGAAATCTGTGATGAGCTGTCAGTCTGCATGAAAGTAGAATAATCCTGCGCTTTTACCTCACAGGGATTACTACCTCATGAATCGAAACATTGGAAATTTATAATGGACGTCCCATATTGTAGCAATAATACTGTATATATACAGTATATATATGTGTGTGTGTGTGTGATGGAAAATAAGGACGACTGTAATAGATCCCTTTTAAAAAACTATTCAATCTGAAATGCAGCAACTCTCAAAATGTTTTGAAACATACGAGGCTCTTCAGCTCCTCCACTCTTGAGTTGTCTGTGTATTACAGGGCTTTAAGACGTGAAGAGTGAGCGCAGACGGACAGTGCTCCTCAGAAATCGCTGCTGTATGTTTCTCTCAATGACAGGCTACACTTCCACAGGATACATACATGGAATTGCTCTGTGTTTGTTTGACCTGCCAGAGATCCCAGAGAAGGATTAAAGCCTTCTCTTCACCACATTAAAACAGTAGAAATGGCAGCACAAAACATACCAGCTCATTTCATTGTCTCATTGTTTCGGCGCCAGTCTTTGCCAGGCACCTACTACTGTCTGTTTTACCACATTGGAAGAACTTGTAATCAGATTCTTTGGTCTTGTTAAAAGTAATACTGCTGTTACAAGCAATAGTCCTACAGTAGATCAAAAATGTGTAGAAGTATTGTAGGAGAAATATAACAAGTAACAAAAATAAAGGTTTTCAATGTTAGTGTTATCATAGTTTTCATTATATTTTTGACTTATTATTGATACATTCATTTTAAGACGATTTTCACTGTTGTCTATGTTCAAGTAACTTTATATGCTGTTGAATTATTTATTCACTTCCCAGCTAACTGAGCATTGTTTCTGCCTGATAAATGTAGAGCGACACTATTTCCCTAAAATGTAATGGAGTTGAACTGTAATGCAGTATGAAATGGAAATACTATAAGTACCATGTATATTCACTGTGAGTACAATACAGAATGAGTAAAAGTACCTATTCACATCCCACCTCTGCAATGTTGCTAATAGTTGTGTTCAAATGTCATATTTTCCAAGGTGAGTCAAATCTTTGAAAAGATTGTGACATGTTACATTGCTTTTTATGTTTTGTCCTTTTGTAATTTCTAATTTAGTTTGTAAATCATGAATTTACTTCTTTTTTTTTTAATTGAGAATATTTCTTATTTTCATTATTCTTCATGGAGTTGAATAGATCAATGACATGTAACATGAAGCATGACAAAAACACAAATCATAGAAAAAGAAATCTAATCGTTTTGTCAAAATGCTCCTTAGTGGAGCAACAATGCCGTGATGGACAATCCTATCTTTTTTCACACATATTTCTGTGTCGTCCTCTGTGACCCCAGCAGAGGGCAGGAGCACAGGAACCTGCCATGAAGCAGCTGTGCAGCCTGTCCTGGTCCTAGCCTGGCCCAGCCCACTCTAGCCCGGCTCGGCCTGGGTTCAGCGTGGGCCGCATCGCGGTGTCTCTGGTCAGGCAGCCTGGAGCCCTTGGGCGCTGGCAAGGGGTGCGGGCGTCCGGGAGGGGCCCCCTCAAAAGCCATCTACGAGGGGCCACACCCACACGGCCATTACGGTGGAGGCTGTTCTGGGCTTCTCCCGAGGCCGCCCGCCTGCCATTTTTAGAGCAGCAACAGAGTAGACCACATGCTGTGGCTTCAGGCAAGTGGGGGGAAGGAAGGTTTCTTCTTTATTTTCAGTCAAAGTGCCATGAGCTTTGAGAGAATTCCTACACTTGCACTCCAGTAGCCTCAGTCAGTTGGGACAAATTGTTTATCTCATAGATGGAAAAGAAAAGGAAATCCCATCTTGCTTCCTGATTAAACGTTTTTCATCAAACTTTTCAGCAACAGGGAACTTTTCATTCAAAAAAAATTATGCTCCACATCCTGATACCTTGCTCCGTCTGTTTTACTTGTGCGGTTTGGTGTTTCTCCCAATAATAAAAGAATAGATTAACTGAAAGTAATAAACTTAGTTCCAAGATCTTGTGAAAAATGTGAAGTCTGGTTGATTTAGACCTGCGCAGCCTCAGTGTTTTTCAGGAGTGTGTGTGGGTAAAGCGTTGGGTGGTCTAAAGGAGAGAAGACTTGAGCTTCCTCTTGCACACATATGGTGCGGCTTGGCCTTTTTGTTTTGATTTTAGGGGTTTTAGGTTATAAGTAATAAAGTCCCCTTTAGGTATGACCTGCTTATTTTACCTACCTATAATGTCATTCTATTTATGTATAATATGCCCTACCCTATCCTCTCACCATTTCTCTCAGTACTTGCAGTTTTTTTCCAGCTTTAGCCTTTTGCACCTCCACAATTTCAAGATCTAGTTTTGACCATTTCAAATCCCGCTTTAAAGAACAACTCGTGTCTTTCTAACTTGTTTTGCTCCTCTTGATCTCCCTCTCTCCTCTTGATCTGTATCACCAGGAAGGCCCCACATCAGTCTCCTCTCCAGAAGAGGAAAGCCAAGTCAAAAACACTTCACTTCTGTTCCACACAATCACTCAATAGACAGGGACACATGATACTCTTGGTCACCCGTCTAGAACACGGACGCGAACGCACTCGTTTGACCCACTTGAAGACATTATCCCTCCCCTGCAGTGCAATATGTCTTCCATAAATAAACGATAGTTCCAGTCCTCAAAACCACATCGTTATAGCACTAAGGCATCAAATGTAAAGCTTTGAACGATCTTCTGTTAGGAGGAAAAGAGTCAGAGAGATGGAGGCTTTGACTTGAGAGTGGTGGACCACAGAGCTGAAGCAGATCAGGGTTATAGTTACATTATAGGTCCTTAAAGTGTGTTAGTTTGAATTTTATAAGATTGATTGAGTAAAAATTATAATATTATAAAAGCTGTGTCTGACTGCTGTTTCAGTGTAAAAGAATAAACATGAAAAACCCAAAAATGAATATTAACAGAAATAATTTCTAACAGGAAACACTGTGCAGTGGAATTCTGGTTATTTTACTACAATAAGAACATCCATGAGGAGAGTTCATTAAATCAAGAGGAACATAAGTTATTTCCAGGGCGAGCGTACGAGGGATGACTGCTGGTGGTACACACACACGACACATGGAACAGATCACACAATGCATGGAGTTGGATCTGCCGTACGAAATAAAGTAACCCAAAAAAAGAAAACCTCAATTTACTCCCTTTAAAAACCCTCCCCTCTTTTTTGGCAGGGCTCCGCCAAGGAGTAATGAGCTCCCACCCAAACCTCAGCACCAGCTGCTGTCAGAGTCTGGGGGCACTGACTAAATATGTATAAACCGGCAGGGGGAGAGGGAAGGGTGGTGGTCGGCCCTCTGGGGTACAGTACATCTCAGAAACCTCTGACATGGCACGGTTTAAAGAAATCACTAAGAGATCAACTACAAGAAAAATAAGCAGATAATTGATCAGAGGGATCACAGCAAGAAAACAAACTTACTGTTACTTATAACTCAGATTCTTTTGAAAGCATCCATTTACACACACATGCACACATTTCCTACCCTAACTCTAACTATCACAGCTAATGCCTATAACTAAGGCTTTATCATAAAACTAAATCTCTCTCACACGAACTAACTAAACCCAATCCTTAACATGGAAAAGGTTGTAAAAAATGTAATCTAAAGGCAAAATTGTTTATAGTTATTCAGACGCAATAATTATTCATTGAGAATAGCAGCATATGATTTATACAATCTTTCCTGAAAGATATTCATGAGGTTAAACATTTTCATTCACAAGTCACACAAGTCGCTGTGGTAGTTGCATGAAATTGTTTTCGAAAGTAAGATTTCTAATACTTCTTCACATGTTCCATATTCAGACACTGTGTCTTAAAATGAGACATCAAGACCTCTGTAATTTTGTGATGTCACAACTTAACAGTCGCCGCTCTCACCTAGACTGACCATCTTACAAGGGACCCAACCTTGCAGGATTTGGTTTCTCTGGGTATTCACCTGAAATCTGACATATTATTAGTTGAGCTTTATTAAGAACTCTTATTTATGCTTGATTTATCAAACCATTTTTTCAACAATCAGTTCCATTGAAAACTCCACCCAGCCTGATGTTGACAGAAAAGTAGACTGTTCCGTCTGTTTCTAGTAATACACTCGCCGTATTCCACTTTTGCCGTACCAGCTGCCTGATCGCCTACTTCCTGATGGTCTCAGATTCTGTGGCCACACACGTTTCCCTGGCAGGCCACGATGCACACTGGCACTGTACTGGTCCAGTAGCTGAGGAGAGTGAGCTGGAGGTAGTGGCCTGCAATACAGAGACTCACACTAAAGACACCATGATCCAGAGGTTTCCACCAAAACCAGGCCCAAGATTGTGATGTTTGTTCCAGAGACCACCATGAGAGGAGAAATTAAACCACAAAATTTCAGTATATCTTTGTATGAATTGAATATTGGGCCTGAACTGTTGCTTTCAGAAATTATGACAATTATCTTTATGTCCAACATGAATGGAGTGAGTCCAGGTGTGCAGTCAATGCAGAGGTCTCAACCAAAGCAACACAGGGTTGTGGCAAAATAATTTTGACACAATGGAACATGATATTATCCGGCAAGGTGCTACAATGGCAAGTCACATACTTGGCTCGTAGCATGGCCAAAGGTATTTCTAATGTTTACATTGCAATCGTCAAGCAGTGTTTTGGCATCGGAGAAGGCTTCAGATTCTCAGATCTTTTCCTCCAACGGGACTTCCTGGATTGAATTGAATGCCTCACCAGTGCCTAAAGCAACACATCTCCAGCAACTCGGCCCCCATGCACTGCTTTAACACAGGGCTGTTTTTGGTCAAAACATCCACTCAGATGTTTGTTTGATGATCTGACAAGTACCTCATTTGAAGCACACTGTGACCTTTAAGTCCTTCAAGGCAAATCCAAGTCTTCCAAATCAAATTATGAGTCACAATGTCTTTCAGGTCTCAACACTGACCATATATATGACATAACATTTGATCAGTTTCTTTTCAAAGCTTTGTTGATTGTGACTTTAACGTGAACTGAAAACAGTTAAAAAAAGGTCACACAATTCAATTTGTAGCTGAAACTCTAAGCAGAATCCGCTTGATGCTTTCTTTTAACTTTTTATTTTCGTGGGATTTTACCAGGTCAAAACCGAGCTGAATGTTTTTGGTTTCAAGCCTCAAGTCTAATTAAATTTTTATGGGGCCTGAAGACTTCATTGTGACCCAGGTTTGACTTGAGTTAAATGGTCAAGTACACAGCACTGCCATAAAATAGACTTAAACACAACAAACAGAACGATATTTTTACCTTCAACAAGGGAGATATGTTTTCACCCCTCTCCATTTGTTCGTTAGTTGGTTTGTTTTTTTAAGAAAGATTACACAAGAACTACTGGTCGGATTTCCACGAAACTTGGTGGAAGGATGTGGTAGCGGCCAATGAAAAACACATTTCATTTTGGTATGGATCTGGATCAGGGCGTGGATTCAGGGATATTTTTTTCACTTTCTATAACATTGGGCATTTACCAACATTTTCAACATTTGCCCAGCGAATAATTCATGGATCTTGATTTTAAAATATCAGGCACATTTAGGGAACTAATATATTAAGTATGTGTGATTTGGTGCAGCTTAATTGAATTTAAGGGGACTGCAAGGCTTTGGCAGAGGGATTGCTTTGCTATTCAGTTTAAATTTGAATTTCCAGATCAAATCAGTTTAATAAAAGGCATAATGTAGATGGCCATCCAGGTATAAACCTCTTTTTTAAGTATTTTCATTTGTGAATGCATGAAATGATTGTTGCCACAGAGGTTTTCTTTAGCTATTAAGACCCATCCAACCCTGCCACACTGCATTTAGTGTTGCTTTAACCTGCAGTGTCCAGTCAGGAGTCAGAAGCACAGTAATCCTCTAAGTCCCTCTCATTTCACTAAGTATGTATAAAGAAATATTGAAAGAGACTGTCATTGCGCCATCCTGAGCAATTGCATGCATGACGCCTGTTGGGGTCATTAGGTGGCCACAGGTCTCCTCGACAGACGGCAAGATTACAGGCCAGATGTCGGCTTGTATACAGCAAGAAGGCGGTGGACTGGGATTTGTTTGGGAGTAGATGGACTTCTGTGTTCCTAGAGCTGATACTTGAACATAACGACATTCAGCATGTTACACGACATTTATACTCCCAGTGTGGGATAATAACTCATTCTACAAACAGTCAGAAAGTTTTCATAGAGGAAAACAATTAATGTCTCTCCAGCACCATGTGGGAATAGTTCTGACATGTGGTCACCAAGATATCACAGTGAGACGACAGCGAATGAGACTTTGATGGTGGTGGGGAGGGGATGTTGCACAGAAATGATCGTTCAATAACAATATTCACAGTATTAACCATCAGGAAACATTTTGCTTTGCTTTTACTCGTATTTGGACAAAACGTCCGCAGGTGAAAAGGAAAAATCATCACATTGGGAAAGGATTACTTTCTCCTGATTACCACCATGTCTGATGACTGGACACGTTCTGTCCACTGGTTGAAATGCAGCCTGTTGGTGGTTGGATTACTCAGAACCACCAACATGCTCCAAAATAGAGACCGACCACATGAGCCCAGCAGGTCATTTTATCTAAAGTGTCCTGTCTCTTCTTTTTTCTTCCTG